>NW_027488731.1:0-300000 GCF_050948215.1 Halictus rubicundus | reverse complement strand
ACGATAGGAATGAGGATAGGATAGGATAGAGGATAGGATATTATAGAGGGTAGGATAGGATAGAAGATAGGATAGGATAGAGGATAGGGTAGGATAGAGGATTGGAGTGTATAGAGGATAGGATATAGGATTGGATAGGATAGAGGATATTATACGATAGTGGATAGGACAGAGGATTGGATAGAATAGGTGATATTATAGGATAGAGAGTAGGACAGGATAGCGGATAGGATAGGGTATAGGATTGGATAGGATAGAGGATAGGATAGGATGGAGGATAGGATAGGATAGAGGATAGGATAGGAATGAGGATAGGATAGGATAGAGGATAGGATAAGATAGAGGATAGGATAGGGGATTTGATAGGATAGAGGGTAGGAGACGATAGAGGATATGATAGGGGATTGTATAGGATAGAGGACTGGAGACGATAGAGGATAGGATAGGATAGAGGATAGGATAGGACAGAGGATAGGATAGGATAGAGGATAGGATAGGATAGAGGATAGGATATTATAGAGGATAGGATAGGATAGAGGATAGGATAGGATAGAGGATTGGATAGGGTAGAGCATAGGGTAGGATAGAGGATAGGATAGGATAGAGGATGGGAGAGGATAGAGGATAGGATAGGGGATTTGATAGGATAGAGGGTAGGAGACGATAGAGGATATGATAGGGGATTGTATAGGATAGAGGACTGGAGACGATAGAGGATAGGATAGGATAGAGGATAGGATAGGACAGAGGATAGGATAGGATAGAGGATAGGATAGGATAGAGGATAGGATATTATAGAGGATAGGATAGGATAGAGGATAGGATAGGATAGAGGATTGGATAGGATAGAGCATAGGGTAGGATAGAGGATAGGATAGGATAGAGGATAGGATATTATAGAGGATAGGATAGGATAGAGGATAGGATAGGATAGAGGATAGGATATTATAGAGGATAGGATAGGATAGAGGATAGGATAGGATAGAGGATAGGATAGGATAGAGGATAGGATAGGATAGAGGATTGGAGTGTATAGAGGATAGGATATAGGATTGGATAGGATAGAGGATATTATACGATAGTGGATAGGACAGAGGATAGGATTGGATAGAGGAAAGGATAGAGGATTGGATAGAATAGGTGATATTATAGGATAGAGGGTAGGACAGGATAGCGGATAGGATAGGATATAGGATTGGATAGGATAGAGGATAGGATAGGATGGAGGATAGGATAGGATAGCGGATAGGATAGGGTAGTGTATAGAACATAATAGAGGATAGGATAGGATAGAGGATAGGATAGGATAGGAATGAGGATAGGATAGGATAGAGGATAGGATAAGATAGAGGATCGGATAGGATCGGATAGAATATAGAATAGGATAGAGGATAGGATAGGATAGAGGATAGGATAGGATAGAGTATAGGATAGGATAGAGGATACGATAGGATAGAGGATAGGATAGGATAGAGGATAGGATAGGATAGAGTATAGGATAGGGTAGAGAATACGATAGGATAGAGGATAGGATAGAGGATAGGATAGGATTGAGGATAGGATAGGATAGAGGATAGGATAGGATAGCGGATGGGATAGGATATAGGATTGGATAGGACAGAGGATAGGATAGGATAGAGGATAGGGTAGGAATGAGGATAGGGTAGGATAGAGGATAGGATAGGATAGAGGATAGGATAGGATAGGATAGGATAGAGGATAGGATAGGATAGGATAGAGGATAGGATAGGATAGAGGATAGGATATTATAGAGGATAGGATAGGACAGAGGATAGGATAGGATAGAGGATAGGATAGGATAGAGGATAGGATAGGATAGAGGATAGGATAGGATAGGGTATAGGATAGGATAGAGGATAGGATAGGATAGCGGATGGGATAGGGTATAGGATTGGATAGGATAGAGGATAGAATAGGATAGAGGATACGATATGATAGAGGATAGGATAGGATAGGATAGAGGATAGGATAGGATTGAGGATAGGATAGGATAGGATAGAGTATCGGATAGGGGATTGGATAGGATAGAGGATAGGATAGGATTGAGGATAGGATAGGATAGGATAGAGTATCGGATAGGGGATTGGATAGGATAGTGGATAGGAGACGATAGAGGATAGGACAGGGGATTGGATAGGATAGAGGACAGGTGACGATAGAGGATAGGATAGAATAGAGGATAGGATAGGATAGGATACAGGATATGATAGAATAGAGGATAGGATAGGATTGAGGATAGGACGGGATAGAGGAGAAGATAGAGGATTGGATAGGGGATTGGATAGTATAGAGGAGAGGATAGGATAGAGGATAGGATAGGATAGAGGATAGAATAGTGGATAGAATCGGATAGAGGATAGGATAGGGGATTGGATAGGATAGATGATAGGATAGGATAGAGGATAGGATGGAATGGAGGATAGGATAGTATAGAGGATAGGTATAATAGATGATAGGATCGGATAGAGGATAGGAGAGGACAGAGGATAGGATAGGATAGAGGATAGGATAGAGGATAGGATCGGATAGAGGATAGGATAGGGGATTGGATAGGACAGAGGATATGATAGGATAGAGGATAGGATAGGATAGGGCAGTGGATTGGATAGGATAGAGTATAGAATAGGATAGATGATAGGATAGGAAAGTGGATAGGATAGGATTGAGGATAGGATAGGATAGAGGATAGGATAGGATGGAGGATTGGATAGGATAGAGGATAGGATATAATAGAGGATAGGATCGGATAGAGGATAGGATAATGGATTGGATAGGAGAGAGGATATGATAGGGTAGAGGATAGGATAGGATAGTGGATTGTATAGGATAGAGGATAGGATAGGATTGAGGATAGGATAGGATAGAGGATAGGATAGGATAGAGGATCGAATGGGGGATTGGATAGGATAGATGTCAGGGGACGATAGAGGATAGCATACGATACAGGATAGGATAGGATAGAGGATAGGGGAAGATAGAGGATAGGATAGGGGATTGCATAGGATAGAGGACAGGAGACGATAGAGTATAGGATAGAATAGAGGATAGGATAGGATACAGGATATGATACGATAGAGGATAGGATATGATTGAGGATAGGACGGGATAGAGGAGAGGATAGAGGATTGTATAGGGGATTGGATAGTATAGATGATAGGATAGGATAGAGGATAGGATCGGATAGAGGAGAGGATAGGATAGAGGATAGGATAGGATAGAGGATAGGATCGGATAGAGGATAGGAGAGGGGATTGGACAGGACAGAGGATAAGATAGGATAGAGGATAGGATAGGATAGTGGATTGGATAGGATAGAGGATAGGATAGGATAGAGGATAGAATAGAGGATAGGATCGGATAGAGGATAGGATAGGATAGAGGATTGGATAGGAAAGAGGATTGGATAGGATAGAGGATAGGATAGGATAGAGGATAGGATAGGATTGAGGATAGGATAGGATAGAGGATAGGATAGGATAGAGGATAGGATAGGATAGAGGATCGGATAGGGGATTGGATAGGATAGAGGATAGGAGACGATAGAGGATTGGATAGGTGATTGGATAGTACAGAGGATAGGATAGGATAGAGGATAGGATAGGATAGAGGATAGGATAGGATACAGGATTGGATAGGATAGAGGATAGGATAGGATAGAGGATAGGATAGGATAGAGGATAGGATAGGATAGAGGATAGGATAGGATAGAGGATAGAATAGAGGATAGGATTGGATAGAGGATAGGATAGGATAGAGGATAGGATAGGATAGAGGATAGGATAGGATAGAGGATAGGATAGGGGATTGGATAGGATAGAGGATAGGATAGGATAACGGATAGGATAGAGGATAGGATCGGATAGAGGATAGGATAGGGGATTGGATAGGATAGAGGATAGGATAGGATCGTGGATATAATAGGATGGAGGATAGGATAGGATAGAGGATAGGATATAATAGAGGATAGGATCGGATAGAGGATAGGAGAGGATAGAGGATAGGATAGGATAGAGTATCTGATAGGGGATTGGATAGGATAGAGGATAGGAGACGATGGATGATAGGATAGGGGATTGGATAGGATAGAGGACAGGAGACGATAGAGGATAGGATAGGATACAGGATATGATAGAATAGAGGATAGGATAGGATTGAGGATAGGACGGGATAGAGGAGAGGATATAGGATTGGATAGGGGATTGGATAGTATAGAGGATAGGATAGGATAGAGGATAGGATAGGATAGAGGATAGAATAGTGGTTAGAATCGGATAGAGGATGGGATAGGGGATTGGATAGGATAGATGATAGGATAGGATAGAGGATAGGATAGGATAGAGGATGGGATAGGATGGAGGATAGGATAGGATAGAGGATAGGATAGGATAGAGGATAGGATAGGATACAGGATAGGATAGGATAGAGGATAGGATAGGATAGAGGATAGTATAGGATAGAGGACAGGAGACGATAGAGGATAGCATACGATACAGGATTGGATAGGATAGAGAATAGGATAGGATGGAGGATAGGTTAGGATAGAGGATAGGATAGGATACAGGATAGGATAGCATAGACGATAGGATAGGACAGAGTATATGATAGGATAGAGGATAGGATAGAGGATTGGATCGGATAGAGGATAGGATAGTGGATTGGATAGGATAGAGGATAGGATAGGATAGAGGATAGGATAGGATAGAGGATAGTATAGGATAGAGGATAGTATAGGATAGAGGATCGGAGAGGGGATTGGACAGGACAGAGGATATGATAGGATAGAGGATAGGATAGGATAGTGGATTGGATAGGATAGAGGAGAGGATAGGATAGAGGATAGAATAGAGGATAGGATCGGATAGAGGATAGGATAGAGGATAGGATAGAATAGATGATTGGATAGGATAGAGGATTGGATAGGATAGAGGATAGGATAGGATAGAGGATAGGATAGGATGGAGGATAGGATAGGATAGAGGATAGGATAGGATAGAGGATAGGATAGGATAGGATAGAGGATAGGATAGGATAGAGGATAGGATAGGATAAAGGATAGGATAGAGGATAGGATCGGATAGAGGATAGGATAGGGGATTGGATAGGATAGAGGATAGGATAGGATCGTGGATATAATAGGATGGAGGATAGGATAGGATAGAGGATAGGATATAATAGAGGATAGGATCGGATAGAGGATAGGATAGAGGATAGGATAGGATAGAGGATAGGATAGAATAGAGGATTGGATAGGATAGAGGATTGGATAGGATAGAGGATAGGATATGATAGAGGATAGGATAGGATGGAGGATAGGATAGGATAGAGTATAGGATAGGATAGAGGATAGGAGAGGATAGAGGATAGGATAGGATAGAGGATAGGATAGCATAAAGGATAGGATAGAGGATAGGATCGGATAGAGGATAGGATAGGGGATTGGATAGGATAGAGGATAGGATAGGATCGTGGATATAATAGGATGGAGGATAGGATAGGATAGAGGATAGGATATAATAGAGGATAGGATCGGATAGAGGATAGGAGAGGGGATTGGACAGGACAGAGGATATGATAGGTTAGAGGATAGGATAGGATAGTGGATTGGATAGGATAGAGGATAGGATAGGATAGAGGATAGAATAGAGGATAGGATCGGATAGAGGATAGGATAGGATAGAGGATAGAATAGAGGATAGGATCGGATAGAGGATAGGATAGGATAGAGGATAGAATAGGATAGAGGATGGGATAGGATGGAGGATAGGATAGGGTAGAGGATAGGATAGGATAGAGGATCGGATAGGGGATTGGATAGGATTGAGGATAGGATAGGATAGAGGATAGGATAGGATAGAGGATGGGATAGGATGGAGGATAGGATAGGATAGAGGATAGGATAGAATATAGGATAGGATAGAGGATAGGATAGGATAGAGGATAGGATAGGATAGAGGATAGGATAGGATAGAGGATAGGATAGGATAGAGGATAGGAGAGGGGATTGGACAGGACAGAGGATAAGATAGGATAGAGGATAGGATAGGATATTGGATTGGATAGGATAGAGGATAGGATAGGATAGAGGATAGAATAGAGGATAGGATCGGATAGAGGATAGGATAGGATAGAGGATAGAATAGGATAGAGGATGGGATAGGATGGAGGATAGGATATGATAGAGGATAGGATAGGATAGAGGATAGGATAGGATAGAGGATTGGATAGGAAAGAGGATTGGATAGGATAGAGGATAGGATAGGATAGAGGATAGGATAGGATTGAGGATAGGATAGGATAGAGGATAGGATAGGATAGAGGATAGGAAGGGATAAAGGATAGGATAGAGGATAGGATCGGATAGAGGATAGGATAGGGGATTGGATAGGTTAGAGGATAGGATAGGATCGTGGATATAATAGGATGGAGGATAGGATAGGATAGAGGATAGGATAGGATAGAGGATAGGATAGGATAGAGGATGGGATAGGATGGAGGATAGGATAGGATAGAGGATAGGATATAATAGAGGATAGGACCGGATAAAGGATAGGATAGGGGATTGGATAGGACAGAGGATATGATAGGATAAAGGATAGGATAGGATAGTGGATTGGATAGGATAGAGGATAGGATAGGATTGAGGATAGGATAGGATAGAGGATAGGATAGGATAGATGATCGGATAGGGATTGGATAGGATAGAGTATATAATAGGATAGAGGATATGATAGAATAGAGGATAGGATAGGATACAGGATATGTTAGGATAGAGGATAGGATAGGATTGAGGATAGGACGGGATAAAGGAGAGGATAGAGGATTGGATAGGATAGAGCATAGGATAGAGGAAAGGATAGACTATAGAATAGGATAGAGGATAGGATAGGATAGAGGATAGGATAGGATTGAGGATAGGATAGGATAGGATAGAGTATCGGATAGTGGATTGGATAGGATAGAGGATATAAGACGATAGAGGATAGGATAGGGGATTGGATAGGATAGAGGACAGGTGACGATAGAGGATAGGATAGAATAGAGGATAGGATAGGATACAGGATATGATAGAATAGAGGATAGGATAGTATTGAGGATAGGACGGGATAGAGGAGAGGATAGAGGATTGGATTAGGGAATTGGATAGTATAGAGGAGAGGATAGGATAGAGGATAGGGTAGGATAGTGGATAGGATAGGATAGAGGATATGATAGGATTGAGGATAGGATAGGATAGAGGATAGGATAGGATAGGATAGAGGATCGGATGGGGGATTGGATAGGATAGAGGATAGGAGACGATAGAGGATAGGATAGGGCATTGGATAGGATAGAGGACTGGAGACGATGGAGGATAGGATAGAATAGAGGATAGGATAGGATAGAGGATTGGATAGGATAGGATAGAGGATTGGATAGGATAGAGGATAGGATAGGATAGAGGATAGGATAGGATAGAGGATCGGATAGGGGATTGGATAGGATAGAGGATAGGAGACGATAGAGGATTGGATAGGTGATTGGATAGTACAGAGGATAGGATAGGATAGAGGATAGGATAGGATAGAGGATAGGATAGGATACAGGATAGGATAGGATAGAGGATAGGATAGGATAGAGGATAGGATAGGATAGAGGATAGGATAGGATAGAGGATAGGATAGGATAGAGGATAGAATAGAGGATAGGATTGGATAGAGGATAGGATAGGATAGAGGATAGGATAGGATAGAGGATAGGATAGGGGATTGGATAGGATAGAGGATAGGATAGGATAACGGATAGGATAGAGGATAGGATAGGGGATTGGATAGGATAGAGGATAGGATAGGATCGTGGATATAATAGGATGGAGGATAGGATAGGATAGAGGATAGGATATAATAGAGGATAGGATCGGATAGAGGATAGGAGAGGATAGAGGATAGGATAGGATAGAGTATCTGATAGGGGATTGGATAGGATAGAGGATAGGAGACGATAGAGGATAGGATAGGGGATTGGATAGGATAGAGGACAGGAGACGATAGAGGATAGGATAGGATACAGGATATGATAGAATAGAGGATAGGATAGGATTGAGGATAGGACGGGATAGAGGAGAGGATAGAGGATTGGATAGGGGATTGGATAGTATAGAGGATAGGATAGGATAGAGGATAGGATAGGATAGAGGATAGAATAGTGGGTAGAATCGGATAGAGGATGGGATAGGGGATTGGATAGGATAGATGATAGGATAGGATAGAGGATAGGATGGAATGGAGGATAGGATAGTACAGAGGATAGGTATAATAGAGGATAGAGGATAGGATAGAGGATAGGAGAGGACAGAGGATAGGATAGGATTGGATAGAGGATAGGATAGAGGATAGGATCGGATAGAGGATAGGATAGGATAGAGGATAGGATAGGATAGAGGATAGGATAGGATAGAGGATGGGATAGGATGGAGGATAGGATACAGGATAGGATAGCATAGACGATAGGATAGGACAGAGTATATGATAGGATAGAGGATAGGATAGAGGATTGGATCGGATAGAGGATAGGATAGTGGATTGGATAGGATAGAGGATAGGATAGAGGATAGGATAGGATAGGATAGGATAGAGGATAGGATAGGATAGAGGATAGTATAGGATAGAGGATAGTATAGGATAGAGGATCGGAGAGGGGATAGGACAGGACAGAGGATATGATAGGATAGAGGATAGGATAGGATAGTGGATTAGATAGGATAGAGGAGAGGATAGGATAGAGGATAGAATAGAGGATAGGATCGGATAGTGGATAGGATAGGATTGAGGTTAGGATAGGATAGAGGATAGGATAAGGGTTTGGATAGGATAGAGTATAGGATAAGATAGAGGATAGGATAGGATGGAGGATAGGATAGGATAGCGAATAGGATATAATAGAGGATAGGATCGGATAAAGGATAGGATAGGGGATTGGATAGGACAGAGGATATGATAGGATAAAGGATAGGATAGGATAGTGGATTGGATAGGATGGAGGATAGGATAGGATAGAGGATAGGATAGGATAGAGGATAGGATAGGATACAGGATAGGATAGGATAGAGTATCTGATAGGGGATTGGATAGGATGGAGGATAGGAGACGATAGAGGATTGGATAGGATACAGGATATGATAGAATAGAGGATAGGATAGGATTGAGGATAGGACGGGATAGAGGAGAGGATAGAGGATTGGATAGGGGATTGGATAGTATAGAGGATAGGATAGGATAGAGGATAGGATAGGATAGAGGATAGAATAGTGGATAGAATCGGATAGAGGATGGGATAGGGGATTGGATAGGATAGATGATAGGATAGGATAGAGGATAGGATGGAATGGAGGATAGGATAGTATAGAGGATAGGTATAATAGAGGATAGAGGATAGGATAGAGGATAGGAGAGGACAGAGGATAGGATAGGATTGGATAGAGGATAGGATAGAGGATAGGATCGGATAGAGGATAGGATAGGATAGAGGATAGGATAGGATAGAGGATAGGATAGGATAGAGGATAGGATAGGATAGAGGATGGGATAGGATGGAGGATAGGATAGGATAGAGGATAGGATAGGATAGGGGATAGGATAGGATACAGGATAGGATAGGATAGAGTATCTGATAGGGGATTGGATAGGATGGAGGATAGGGGACGATAGAGGATTGGATAGTGGATTGGATAGGATAGAGGACAGGAGACGATAGAGGATAGCATACGATACAGGATTGGATAGGATAGAGAATAGGATAGGATGGAGGATAGGATAGGATAGAGGATAGGATAGGATACAGGATAGGATAGCATAGACGATAGGATAGGACAGAGTATATGATAGGATAGAGGATAGGATAGAGGATTGGATCGGATAGAGGATAGGATAGTGGATTGGATAGGATAGAGGATAGGATAGAGGATAGGATAGGATAGGATAGGATAGAGGATAGGATAGGATAGAGGATAGTATAGGATAGAGGATAGTATAGGATAGAGGATCGGAGAGGGGATAGGACAGGACAGAGGATATGATAGGATAGAGGATAGGATAGGATAGTGGATTAGATAGGATAGAGGAGAGGATAGGATAGAGGATAGAATAGAGGATAGGATCGGATAGTGGATAGGATAGGATTGAGGTTAGGATAGGATAGAGGATAGGATAAGGGTTTGGATAGGATAGAGTATAGGATAAGATAGAGGATAGGATAGGATGGAGGATAGGATAGGATAGCGAATAGGATATAATAGAGGATAGGATCGGATAAAGGATAGGATAGGGGATTGGATAGGACAGAGGATATGATAGGATAAAGGATAGGATAGGATAGTGGATTGGATAGGATGGAGGATAGGATAGGATAGAGGATAGGATAGGATAGAGGATAGGATAGGATACAGGATAGGATAGGATAGAGTATCTGATAGGGGATTGGATAGGATGGAGGATAGGAGACGATAGAGGATTGGATAGGATACAGGATATGATAGAATAGAGGATAGGATAGGATTGAGGATAGGACGGGATAGAGGAGAGGATAGAGGATTGGATAGGGGATTGGATAGTATAGAGGATAGGATAGGATAGAGGATAGGATAGGATAGAGGATAGAATAGTGGATAGAATCGGATAGAGGATGGGATAGGGGATTGGGTAGGATAGATGATAGGATAGGATAGAGGATAGGATGGAATGGAGGATAGGATAGTATAGAGGATAGGTATAATAGAGGATAGAGGATAGGATAGAGGATAGGAGAGGACAGAGGATAGGATAGGATTGGATAGAGGATAGGATAGAGGATAGGATCGGATAGAGGATAGGATAGGATAGAGGATAGGATAGGATAGAGGATAGGATAGGATAGAGGATAGGATAGGATAGAGGATGGGATAGGATGGAGGATAGGATAGGATAGAGGATAGGATAGGATAGAGGATAGGATAGGATACAGGATAGGATAGGATAGAGTATCTGATAGGGGATTGGATAGGATGGAGGATAGGGGACGATAGAGGATTGGATAGTGGATTGGATAGGATAGAGGACAGGAGACGATAGAGGATAGCATACGATACAGGATTGGATAGGATAGAGAATAGGATAGGATGGAGGATAGGATAGGATAGAGGATAGGATAGGATACAGGATAGGATAGCATAGACGATAGGATAGGACAGAGTATATGATAGGATAGAGGATAGGATAGAGGATTGGATCGGATAGAGGATAGGATAGTGGATTGGATAGGATAGAGGATAGGATAGAGGATAGGATAGGATAGGATAGGATAGAGGATAGGATAGGATAGAGGATAGTATAGGATAGAGGATAGTATAGGATAGAGGATCGGAGAGGGGATTGGACAGGACAGAGGATATGATAGGATAGAGGATAGGATAGGATAGTGGATTGGATAGGATAGAGGAGAGGATAGGATAGAGGATAGAATAGAGGATAGGATCGGATAGAGGATAGGATAGAGGATAGGATAGGATAGAGGATAGGATAGAATAGAAGATTGGATAGGATAGAGGATTGGGTAGGATAGAGGATAGGATAGGATAGAGGATAGGATAGGATGGAGGATAGGATAGGATAGAGGATAGGATAGGATAGAGGATAGGATAGGATAGAGGATAGGATAGGATAGAGGATAGGATAGGATAAAGGATAGGATAGAGGATAGGATCGGATAGAGGGTAGGATAGGGGATTGGATAGGATAGAGGATAGGATAGGATCGTGGGTATAATAGGATGGAGGATAGGATAGGATAGAGGATAGGATATAATAGAGGATAGGATCGGATAGAGGATAGGATAGAGGATAGGATAGGATAGAGGATAGGATAGAATAGAGGATTGGATAGGATAGAGGATTGGATAGGATAGAGGATAGGATATGATAGAGGATAGGATAGGATGGAGGATAGGATAGGATAGAGGATAGGATAGGATAGAGGATAGGATAGGATAGAGGATAGGATAGGATAGAGGATAGGATAGGATAAAGGATAGGATAGAGGATAGGATCGGATAGAGGATAGGATAGGGGATTGGATAGGATAGAGGATAGGATAGGATCGTGGATATAAATGGATGGAGGATAGGATAGGATAGAGGATAGGATATAATAGAGGATAGGATCGGATAGAGGATAGGAGAGGGGATTGGACAGGACAGAGGATATGATAGGTTAGAGGATAGGATAGGATAGTGGATAGGATAGGATTGAGGATAGGATAGGATAGAGAATAGGATAGGATGGAGGATAGGATAGGATAGAGGATATGATATAATAGAGGATAGGATGGGATAGAGGATAGGATAATGGATTGGATAGGACAGAGGATATGATAGGATAGAGGATAGGATAGGATTGAGGTTAGGATAGGATAGAGTATAGGATAGGATAGAGGATAGGATAGGATGGAGGATAGGATAGGATAGAGGATAGGATATAATAGAGGATAGGATCGGATAAAGGATAGGATAGGGGATTGGATAGGACAGAGGATATGATAGGATAAAGGATAGGATAGGATAGTGGATTGGATAGGATAGAGGATAGGATAGGATTGAGGATAGGATAGGATAGAGGATAGGATAGGATAGAGGATCGGATAGGGATTGGATAGGATAGAGTATATAACATGATAGAGGATATGATAGAATAGAGGATAGGATAGGATACAGGATATGTTAGGATAGAGGATAGGATAGGATTGAGGATAGGACGGGATAAAGGAGAGGATAGAGGATTGGATAGGATAGAGCATAGGATAGAGGAAAGGATAGACTATAGAATAGGCTAGAGGATAGGATAGGATAGAGGATAGGATAGGATTGAGGATAGGATAGGATAGGATAGAGTATCGGATAGGGGATTGGATAGTATAGAGGAGAGGATAGGATAGAGGATAGGATAGGATAGAGGATAGAATAGTGGATAGAATCGGATAGAGGATAGGATAGGGGATTGGATAGGATAGATGATAGGATAGGATAGAGGATAGGATGGAATGGAGGATAGGATAGTATAGAGGATAGGTATAATAGATGATAGGATCGGATAGAGGATAGGAGAGGACAGAGGATAGGATAGGATAGAGGATAGGATAGAGGATAGGATCGGATAGAGGATAGGATAGGGGATTGGATAGGACTGAGGATATGATAGGATAGAGGATAGGAGACGATAGAGGATAGGATAGGGGATTGCATAGGATAGAGGACAGGAGACGATAGAGGATAGGATAGAATAGAGGATAGGATAGGATACAGGATATGATACGATAGAGGATAGGATAGGATTGAGGATAGGACGGGATAGAGGATAGGATCGGATAGAGGATAGGAGAGGGGATTGGACAGGACAGAGGATAAGATAGGATAGAGGATAGGATAGGATAGAGGATAGGATAGGATAGAGGATGGGATAGGATGGAGGATAGGATAGGATAGAGGATAGGATATAATAGAGGATAGGACCGGATAAAGGATAGGATAGGGGATTGGATAGGACAGAGGATATGATAGGATAAAGGATAGGATAGGATAGTGGATTGGATAGGATAGAGGATAGGATAGGATTGAGGATAGGATAGGATAGAGGATAGGATAGGATAGAGGATCGGATAGGGATTGGATAGGATAGAGTATATAACAGGATAGAGGATATGATAGAATAGAGGATAGGATAGGATACAGGATATGTTAGGATAGAGGATAGGATAGGATTGAGGATAGGACGGGATAAAGGAGAGGATAGAGGATTGGATAGGATAGAGCATAGGATAGAGGAAAGGATAGACTATAGAATAGGATAGAGGATAGGATAGGATAGAGGATAGGATAGGATTGAGGATAGGATAGGATAGGATAGAGTATCGGATAGGGGATTGGATAGGATAGAGGATAGGATAGGGGATTGGATAGGATAGAGGACAGGTGACGATAGAGGATACGATAGAATAGAGGATAGGATAGGATACAGGATATGATAGAATAGAGGATAGGATAGGATTGAGGATAGGACGGGATAGAGGAGAGGATAGAGGATTGGATTAGGGAATTGGATAGTATAGAGGAGAGGATAGGATAGAGGATAGGATAGGATAGTGGATAGGATAGGATAGAGGATATGATAGGATTGAGGATAGGATAGGATACAGGATATGATACGATAGAGGATAGGATAGGATTGAGGATAGGACGGGATAGAGGAGAGGATAGAGGATTGTATAGGGGATTGGATAGTATAGAGGATAGGATAGGATAGAGGATAGGATCGGATAGAGGAGAGGATAGGATAGAGGATAGGATAGGATAGAGGATAGGATCGGATAGAGGATAGGAGAGGGGATTGGACAGGACAGAGGATAAGATAGGATAGAGGATAGGATAGGATAGTGGATTGGATAGGATAGAGGATAGGATAGGATAGAGGATAGAATAGAGGATAGGATCGGATAGAGGATAGGATAGGATAGAGGATAGAATAGGATAGAGGATGGGATAGGATGGAGGATAGGATAGGATAGAGGATTGGATAGGATAGAGGATTGGATAGGATAGAGGATAGGATAGGATAGAGGATAGGAAAGGATTGAGGATAGGATAGGATAGAGGATAGGATAGGATAGAGGATAGGATAGGATAGAGGATAGGATGGGATAAAGGATAGGATAGAGGCTAGGATAGGGGATTGGATAGGATAGAGGATAGGATAGGATCGTGGATATAATAGGATGGAGGATAGGATAGGATAGAGGATAGGATAGGATAGAGGATAGGATAGGATTGAGGATAGGATAGGATAGGATAGAGTATCGGATAGGGGATTGGATAGGATAGAGGATATAAGACGATAGAGGATAGGATAGGGGATTGGATAGGATAGAGGACAGGTGACGATAGAGGATAGGATAGAATAGAGGATAGGATAGGATACAGGATATGATAGAATAGAGGATAGGATAGGATTGAGGATAGGACGGGATAGAGGAGAGGATAGAGGATTGGATTAGGGAATTGGATAGTATAGAGGAGAGGATAGGATAGAGGATAGGATAGGATAGAGGATAGTATAGGATAGAGGATAGGATAGGATAGTGGATAGGATAGGATAGAGGATAGGATAGGGGATTGGATAGGATAGAGGATAGGATAGGATCGTGGATATAATAGGATGGAGGATAGGATAGGATAGGATAGAGGATAGGATATAATAGAGGATAGGATCGGATAGAGGATAGGAGAGGGAATTGGACAGGACAGAGGATATGATAGGTTAGAGGGTAGGATAGGATAGAGTATCTGATAGGGGATTGGATAGGATAGAGGATAGGAGACGATAGAGGATAGGATAATGGATTGGATAGGATAGAGGACAGGAGACGATAGAGGATAGAATAGGATACAGGATATGATAGAATAGAGGATAGGATAGGATTGAGGATAGGACGGGATAGAGGAGAGGATAGAGGATTGGATAGGGGATTGGATAGTATAGAGGATAGGATAGGATAGAGGATAGGATAGGATAGAGGATAGGATAGGATAGAGGATAGGATAGGGTAGAGGATAGGATAGGATAGAGGATAGGATAGGATAGAGGATAGGATAGGATAGAGGATAGGATAGGATAGAGGATGGGATAGGATGGAGGATAGGATAGGATAGAGGATAGGATAGAGGATAGGATAGGGGATTGGATAGGATAGAGGATAGGATAGGATCGTGGATATGATAGGTTGGAGGATAGGATAGGATAGAGGATAGGATATAATAGAGGATAGGATCGGATAGAGGATAGGAGAGGGGATTGGACAGGACAGAGGATATGATAGGTTAGAGGATAGGATAGGATAGTGGATTGGATAGGATAGAGGATAGGATAGGATAGAGGATAGAATAGGATAGAGGATGGGATAGGATGGAGGATAGGATAGGGGAGAGGATAGGATAGGATAGAGGATCGGATAGGGGATTGGATAGGATTGAGGATAGGATAGGATAGAGGATAGGATAGGATAGAGGATGGGATAGGATGGAGGATAGGATAGGATAGAGGATAGGATAGGATAGAGGATAGGATAGGATAGAGGATAGGATAGGATAGAGGATAGGATAGGATAGAGGATCGGATGGGGGATTGGATAGGATAGAGGATAGGATAGGATAGAGGATAGAATAGAGGATAGGATCGGATAGAGGATAGGATAGAGGATAGGATAGGATAGAGGATAGGATAGGATAGAGGATAGGATAGGATAGAGGATAGGATAGGATAGAGGATAGGATAGGATAGAGGATAGGATAGGATAGAGGATAGGATAGGATAAAGGATAGGATAGAGGATAGGATCGGATAGAGGATAGGATAGGGGATTGGATAGGATAGAGGATAGGATAGGATCGTGGATATAATAGGATGGAGGATAGGATAGGATAGAGGATAGGATATAATAGAGGATAGGATCGGATAGAGGATAGGATAGAGGATAGGATAGGATAGAGGATAGGATAGAATAGAGGATTGGATAGGATAGAGGATTGGATAGGATAGAGGATAGGATATGATAGAGGATAGGATAGGATGGAGGATAGGATAGGATAGAGGATAGGATAGGATAGAGGATAGGATAGGATAGAGGATAGGATAGGATAGAGGATAGGATAGGATAAAGGATAGGATAGAGGATAGGATCGGATAGAGGATAGGATAGGGGATTGGATAGGATAGAGGATAGGATAGGATCGTGGATATAATAGGATGGAGGATAGGATAGGATAGAGGATAGGATATAATAGAGGATAGGATCGGATAGAGGATAGGAGAGGGGATTGGACAGGACAGAGGATATGATAGGTTAGAGGATAGGATAGGATAGTGGATTGGATAGGATAGAGGATAGGATAGGATAGAGGATAGAATAGAGGATAGGATCGGATAGAGGATAGGATAGGATAGAGGATAGAATAGGATAGAGGATGGGATAGGATGGAGGATAGGATAGGGTAGAGGATAGGATAGGATAGAGGATCGGATAGGGGATTGGATAGGATTGAGGATAGGATAGGATAGAGGATAGGATAGGATAGAGGATGGGATAGGATGGAGGATAGGATAGGATAGAGGATAGGATAGAGGATAGGATAGGATAGAGGATAGGATAGGATAGAGGATAGGATAGGATAGAGGATAGGATAGGATAGAGGATAGGATAGGATAGAGGATAGGATAGGATAGAGGATAGGATAGGATAGAGGATAGGATAGGATAGAGGATAGGATAGGATAGAGGATAGGATAGGATAGAGGATCAGATGGGGGATTGGATAGGATAGAGGATAGGATAGGATAGAGGATAGAATAGAGGATAGGATCGGATAGAGGATAGGATAGAGGATAGGATAGGATAGAGGATAGGATAGGATGGAGGATAGGATAGGATAGAGGATAGGATAGAGGATAGGATAGGGGATTGGATAGGATAGAGGATAGGATAGGATCGTGGATATGATAGGTTGGAGGATAGGATAGGATAGAGGATAGGATATAATAGAGGATAGGATCGGATAGAGGATAGGAGAGGGGATTGGACAGGACAGAGGATATGATAGGTTAGAGGATAGGATAGGATAGTGGATTGGATAGGATAGAGGATAGGATAGGATAGAGGATAGAATAGGATAGAGGATGGGATAGGATGGAGGATAGGATAGGGGAGAGGATAGGATAGGATAGAGGATCGGATAGGGGATTGGATAGGATTGAGGATAGGATAGGATAGAGGATAGGATAGGATAGAGGATGGGATAGGATGGAGGATAGGATAGGATAGAGGATAGGATAGGATAGAGGATAGGATAGGATAGAGGATAGGATAGGATAGAGGATAGGATAGGATAGAGGATCGGATGGGGGATTGGATAGGATAGAGGATAGGATAGGATAGAGGATAGAATAGAGGATAGGATCGGATAGAGGATAGGATAGAGGATAGGATAGGATAGAGGATAGGATAGGATAGAGGATAGGATAGGATAGAGGATAGGATAGGATAGAGGATAGGATAGGATAGAGGATAGGATAGGATAGAGGATAGGATAGGATAAAGGATAGGATAGAGGATAGGATCGGATAGAGGATAGGATAGGGGATTGGATAGGATAGAGGATAGGATAGGATCGTGGATATAATAGGATGGAGGATAGGATAGGATAGAGGATAGGATATAATAGAGGATAGGATCGGATAGAGGATAGGATAGAGGATAGGATAGGATAGAGGATAGGATAGAATAGAGGATTGGATAGGATAGAGGATTGGATAGGATAGAGGATAGGATATGATAGAGGATAGGATAGGATGGAGGATAGGATAGGATAGAGGATAGGATAGGATAGAGGATAGGATAGGATAGAGGATAGGATAGGATAGAGGATAGGATAGGATAAAGGATAGGATAGAGGATAGGATCGGATAGAGGATAGGATAGGGGATTGGATAGGATAGAGGATAGGATAGGATCGTGGATATAATAGGATGGAGGATAGGATAGGATAGAGGATAGGATATAATAGAGGATAGGATCGGATAGAGGATAGGAGAGGGGATTGGACAGGACAGAGGATATGATAGGTTAGAGGATAGGATAGGATAGTGGATTGGATAGGATAGAGGATAGGATAGGATAGAGGATAGAATAGAGGATAGGATCGGATAGAGGATAGGATAGGATAGAGGATAGAATAGGATAGAGGATGGGATAGGATGGAGGATAGGATAGGGTAGAGGATAGGATAGGATAGAGGATCGGATAGGGGATTGGATAGGATTGAGGATAGGATAGGATAGAGGATAGGATAGGATAGAGGATGGGATAGGATGGAGGATAGGATAGGATAGAGGATAGGATAGAGGATAGGATAGGATAGAGGATAGGATAGGATAGAGGATAGGATAGGATAGAGGATAGGATAGGATAGAGGATAGGATAGGATAGAGGATAGGATAGGATAGAGGATAGGATAGGATAGAGGATAGGATAGGATAGAGGATAGGATAGGATAGAGGATAGGATAGGATAGAGGATCAGATGGGGGATTGGATAGGATAGAGGATAGGATAGGATAGAGGATAGAATAGAGGATAGGATCGGATAGAGGATAGGATAGAGGATAGGATAGGATAGAGGATAGGATAGGATAGTGGATAGGATAGGATGGAGGATGGGATAGGATAAAGGATAGGATAGAGGATAGGATCGGATAGAGGATAGGATAGGGGATTGGATAGGACAGAGGATATGATAGGATAGAGGATAGGATAGGATTCGATAGTGGATTGGATAGGACATAGTATAGAATAGGATAGAGGATAGGATAGGATAGTGGATAGGATAGGATTGAGGTTAGGATAGGATAGAGGATAGGATAGGGGTTTGGATAGGATACAGTATAGGATAAGATAGAGGATAGGATAGGATACAGGATAGGATAGGATAGAGTATCTGATAGGGGATTGGATAGGATGGAGGATAGGAGACGATAGAGGATTGGATAGGATACAGGATATGATAGAATAGAGGATAGGATAGGATTGAGGATAGGACGGGATAGAGGAGAGGATAGAGGATTGGATAGGGGATTGGATAGTATAGAGGATAGGATAGGATAGAGGATAGGATAGGATAGAGGATAGAATAGTGGATAGAATCGGATAGAGGATGGGATAGGGGATTGGATAGTATAGATGATAGGATAGGATAGAGGATAGGATGGAATGGAGGATAGGATAGTATAGAGGATAGGTATAATAGAGGATAGAGGATAGGATAGAGGATAGGAGAGGACAGAGGATAGGATAGGATTGGATAGAGGATAGGATAGAGGATAGGATCGGATAGAGGATAGGATAGGATAGAGGATAGGATAGGATAGAGGATAGGATAGGATAGAGGATAGGATAGGATAGAGGATAGGATAGGATAGAGGATAGGATAGGATAGAGGATGGGATAGGATGGAGGATAGGATAGGATAGAGGATAGGATAGGATAGAGGATAGGATAGGATACAGGATAGGATAGGATAAAGTATCTGATAGGGGATTGGATAGGATGGAGGATAGGAGACGATAGAGGATTGGATAGTGGATTGGATAGGATAGAGGACAGGAGACGATAGAGGATAGCATACGATACAGGATTGGATAGGATAGAGAATAGGATAGGATGGAGGATAGGATAGGATAGAGGATAGGATAGGATAGTGGATTGGATAGGATAGAGGAGAGGATAGGATAGAGGATAGAATAGAGGATAGGATCGGATAGAGGATAGGATAGAGGATAGGATAGGATAGAGGATAGGATAGAATAGAGGATTGGATAGGATAGAGGATTGGATAGGATAGAGGATAGGATAGGATAGAGGATAGGATAGGATGGAGGATAGGATAGGATAGAGGATAGGATAGGATAGAGGATAGGATAGGATAGAGGATAGGATAGGATAGAGGATAGGATAGGATAGAGGATAGGATAGGATAGAGGATAGGATAGGATAGAGGATAGGATAGGATGGAGGATCAGATGGGGGATTGGATAGGATAGAGGATAGGATAGGATAGAGGATAGAATAGAGGATAGGATCGGCTAGAGGATAGGATAGAGGATAGGATAGGATAGAGGATAGGATAGGATAGTGGATAGGATAGGATGGAGGATAGGATAGGATAAAGGATAGGATAGAGGATAGGATCGGATAGAGGATAGGATAGGGGATTCGATAGGACAGAGGATATGATAGGATAGAGGATAGGATAGGGGATTCGATAGGACAGAGGATATGATAGGATAGAGGATAGGATAGGATTCGATAGTGGATTGGATAGGACATAGTATAGAATAGGATAGAGGATAGGATAGGATAGTGGATAGGATAGGATTGAGGTTAGGATAGGATAGAGGATAGGATAGGGGTTTGGATAGGATAGAGTATAGGATAAGATAGAGGATAGGATAGGATGGAGGATAGGATAGGATAGCGAATAGGATATAATAGAGGATAGGATCGGATAAAGGATAGGATAGGGGATTGGATAGGACAGAGGATATGATAGGATAAAGGATAGGATAGGATAGTGGATTGGATAGGATAGAGGATAGGATAGCATAGAGGATAGGATAGGATAGAGGATCGGATAGGGGATTGGATAGGATAGAGTATATAATAGGATAGAGGATAGGAGACGATAGAGGATAGGACAGGGGATTGGATAGGATAGAGGACAGGTGACGATAGAGGATAGGATAGAATAGAGGATAGGATAGGATACAGGATATGATAGAATAGAGGATAGGATAGGATTGAGGATAGGACGGGATAGAGGAGAGGATAGAGGATAGGATAGGGGATTGGATAGTATAGAGGAGAGGATAGGATAGAGGATAGGATAGGATAGAGGATAGAATAGTGGATAGAATCGGATAGAGGATAGGATAGGTGATTGGATAGGATAGATGATAGGATAGGATAGAGGATAGGATAGGATAGAGGATAGGATCGGATAGAGGATAGGAGAGGGGATTGGACAGGACAGAGGATAAGATAGGATAGAGGATAGGATAGGATAGTGGATTGGATAGGATAGAGGATAGGATAGGATAGAGGATAGAACAGAGGATAGGATCGGATAGAGGATAGGATAGGATAGAGGATAGAATAGGATAGAGGATGGGATAGGATGGAGGATAGGATAGGATAGAGGATAGGATAGGATAGAGGATAGGATAGGATCGTGGATATAATAGGATGGAGGATAGGATAGGATAGAGGATAGGATAGGATAGAGGATCGGATGGGGGATTGGATAGGATAGAGGATAGGATAGGATAGAGGATAGAATAGAGGATAGGATCGGATAGAGGATAGGATAGGGGATTGGATAGGACAGAGGATATGATAGGATAGAGGATAAGATAGGATTCGATAGTGGATTGGATAGGACATAGTATAGAATAGGATAGAGGATAGGATAGGATAGTGGATAGGATAGGATTGAGCTTAGGATAGGATAGAGGATAGGATAGGGGTTTGGATAGGATAGAGTATAGGATAGGATAGAGGATAGGATAAGATGGAGGATAGGATAGGATAGAGGATAGGATATAATAGAGGATAGGATCGGATAAAGGATAGGATAGGGGATTGGATAGGACAGAGGATATGATAGGATAACGGATAGGATAGGATAGTGGATTGCATAGGATAGAGGACAGGAGACGATAGAGGATAGGATAGAATAGAGGATAGGATAGGATACAGGATATGATACGATAGAGGATAGGATAGGATTGAGGATAGGACGGGATAGAGGAGAGGATAGAGGATTGTATAGGGGATTGGATAGTATAGAGGATAGGATAGGATAGAGGATAGGATCGGATAGAGGAGAGGATAGGATAGAGGATAGGATAGGATAGAGGATAGGATCGGATAGAGGATAGGAGAGGGGATTGTACAGGACAGAGGATAAGATAGGATAGAGGATAGGATAGGATAGTGGATTGGATAGGATAGAGGATAGGATAGGATAGAGGATAGAATAGAGGATAGGATCGGATAGAGGATAGGATAGGATAGAGGATAGGATAGGATAGAGGATCGGATGGGGGATTGGATAGGATAGAGGATAGGATAGGATAGAGGATAGAATAGAGGATAGGATCGGATAGAGGATAGGATAGAGGATAGGATAGGATAGAGGATAGGATAGGATAGAGGATAGGATAGGATAGAGGATAGGATAGGATAGAGGATAGGATAGGATAGAGGATAGGATAGGATAAAGGATAGGATAGAGGATAGGATCGGATAGAGGATAGGATCGGATAGAGGATAGGATAGGGGATTGGATAGGATAGAGGATAGGATAGGATCGTGGATATAATAGGATGGAGGATAGGATAGGATAGAGGATAGGATATAATAGAGGATAGGATCGGATAGAGGATAGGATAGAGGATAGGATAGGATAGAGGATAGGATAGAATAGAGGATTGGATAGGATAGAGGATTGGATAGGATAGAGGATAGGATATGATAGAGGATAGGATAGGATGGAGGATAGGATAGGATAGAGGATAGGATAGGATAGAGGATAGAATAGTGGATAGAATCGGATAGAGGATAGGATAGGTGATTGGATAGGATAGATGATAGGATAGGATAGAGGATAGGATAGGATAGAGGATAGGATCGGATAGAGGATAGGAGAGGGGATTGGACAGGACAGAGGATAAGATAGGATAGAGGATAGGATAGGATAGTGGATTGGATAGGATAGAGGATAGGATAGGATAGAGGATAGAACAGAGGATAGGATCGGATAGAGGATAGGATAGGATAGAGGATAGAATAGGATAGAGGATGGGATAGGATGGAGGATAGGATAGAGGATAGGATCGGATAGAGGATAGGATAGAGGATAGGATAGGATAGAGGATAGGATAGGATAGTGGATAGGATAGGATGGAGGATGGGATAGGATAAAGGATAGGATAGAGGATAGGATCGGATAGAGGATAGGATAGGGGATTGGATAGGACAGAGGATATGATAGGATAGAGGATAGGATAGGATTCGATAGTGGATTGGATAGGACATAGTATAGAATAGGATAGAGGATAGGATAGGATAGTGGATAGGATAGGATTGAGGTTAGGATAGGATAGAGGATAGGATAGGGGTTTGGATAGGATACAGTATAGGATAAGATAGAGGATAGGATAGGATACAGGATAGGATAGGATAGAGTATCTGATAGGGGATTGGATAGGATGGAGGATAGGAGACGATAGAGGATTGGATAGGATACAGGATATGATAGAATAGAGGATAGGATAGGATTGAGGATAGGACGGGATAGAGGAGAGGATAGAGGATTGGATAGGGGATTGGATAGTATAGAGGATAGGATAGGATAGAGGATAGGATAGGATAGAGGATAGAATAGTGGATAGAATCGGATAGAGGATGGGATAGGGGATTGGATAGTATAGATGATAGGATAGGATAGAGGATAGGATGGAATGGAGGATAGGATAGTATAGAGGATAGGTATAATAGAGGATAGAGGATAGGATAGAGGATAGGAGAGGACAGAGGATAGGATAGGATTGGATAGAGGATAGGATAGAGGATAGGATCGGATAGAGGATAGGATAGGATAGAGGATAGGATAGGATAGAGGATAGGATAGGATAGAGGATAGGATAGGATAGAGGATAGGATAGGATAGAGGATAGGATAGGATAGAGGATGGGATAGGATGGAGGATAGGATAGGATAGAGGATAGGATAGGATAGAGGATAGGATAGGATACAGGATAGGATAGGATAAAGTATCTGATAGGGGATTGGATAGGATAGAGGACAGGAGACGATAGAGGATAGCATACGATACAGGATTGGATAGGATAGAGAATAGGATAGGATGGAGGATAGGATAGGATAGAGGATAGGATAGGATAGTGGATTGGATAGGATAGAGGAGAGGATAGGATAGAGGATAGAATAGAGGATAGGATCGGATAGAGGATAGGATAGAGGATAGGATAGGATAGAGGATAGGATAGAATAGAGGATTGGATAGGATAGAGGATTGGATAGGATAGAGGATAGGATAGGATAGAGGATAGGATAGGATGGAGGATAGGATAGGATAGAGGATAGGATAGGATAGAGGATAGGATAGGATAGAGGATAGGATAGGATAGAGGATAGGATAGGATAGAGGATAGGATAGGATAGAGGATAGGATAGGATAGAGGATAGGATAGGATGGAGGATCAGATGGGGGATTGGATAGGATAGAGGATAGGATAGGATAGAGGATAGAATAGAGGATAGGATCGGCTAGAGGATAGGATAGAGGATAGGATAGGATAGAGGATAGGATAGGATAGTGGATAGGATAGGATGGAGGATAGGATAGGATAAAGGATAGGATAGAGGATAGGATCGGATAGAGGATAGGATAGGGGATTCGATAGGACAGAGGATATGATAGGATAGAGGATAGGATAGGGGATTCGATAGGACAGAGGATATGATAGGATAGAGGATAGGATAGGATTCGATAGTGGATTGGATAGGACATAGTATAGAATAGGATAGAGGATAGGATAGGATAGTGGATAGGATAGGATTGAGGTTAGGATAGGATAGAGGATAGGATAGGGGTTTGGATAGGATAGAGTATAGGATAAGATAGAGGATAGGATAGGATGGAGGATAGGATAGGATAGCGAATAGGATATAATAGAGGATAGGATCGGATAAAGGATAGGATAGGTGATTGGATAGGACAGAGGATATGATAGGATAAAGGATAGGATAGGATAGTGGATTGGATAGGATAGAGGATAGGATAGCATAGAGGATAGGATAGGATAGAGGATCGGATAGGGGATTGGATAGGATAGAGTATATAATAGGATAGAGGATAGGAGACGATAGAGGATAGGACAGGGGATTGGATAGGATAGAGGACAGGTGACGATAGAGGATAGGATAGAATAGAGGATAGGATAGGATACAGGATATGATAGAATAGAGGATAGGATAGGATTGAGGATAGGACGGGATAGAGGAGAGGATAGAGGATAGGATAGGGGATTGGATAGTATAGAGGAGAGGATAGGATAGAGGATAGGATAGGATAGAGGATAGAATAGTGGATAGAATCGGATAGAGGATAGGATAGGTGATTGGATAGGATAGATGATAGGATAGGATAGAGGATAGGATAGGATAGAGGATAGGATCGGATAGAGGATAGGAGAGGGGATTGGACAGGACAGAGGATAAGATAGGATAGAGGATAGGATAGGATAGTGGATTGGATAGGATAGAGGATAGGATAGGATAGAGGATAGAACAGAGGATAGGATCGGATAGAGGATAGGATAGGATAGAGGATAGAATAGGATAGAGGATGGGATAGGATGGAGGATAGGATAGGATAGAGGATAGGATAGGATAGAGGATAGGATAGGATCGTGGATATAATAGGATGGAGGATAGGATAGGATAGAGGATAGGATAGGATAGAGGATCGGATGGGGGATTGGATAGGATAGAGGATAGGATAGGATAGAGGATAGAATAGAGGATAGGATCGGATAGAGGATAGGATAGGGGATTGGATAGGACAGAGGATATGATAGGATAGAGGATAAGATAGGATTCGATAGTGGATTGGATAGGACATAGTATAGAATAGGATAGAGGATAGGATAGGATAGTGGATAGGATAGGATTGAGCTTAGGATAGGATAGAGGATAGGATAGGGGTTTGGATAGGATAGAGTATAGGATAGGATAGAGGATAGGATAAGATGGAGGATAGGATAGGATAGAGGATAGGATATAATAGAGGATAGGATCGGATAAAGGATAGGATAGGGGATTGGATAGGACAGAGGATATGATAGGATAACGGATAGGATAGGATAGTGGATTGCATAGGATAGAGGACAGGAGACGATAGAGGATAGGATAGAATAGAGGATAGGATAGGATACAGGATATGATACGATAGAGGATAGGATAGGATTGAGGATAGGACGGGATAGAGGAGAGGATAGAGGATTGTATAGGGGATTGGATAGTATAGAGGATAGGATAGGATAGAGGATAGGATCGGATAGAGGAGAGGATAGGATAGAGGATAGGATAGGATAGAGGATAGGATCGGATAGAGGATAGGAGAGGGGATTGTACAGGACAGAGGATAAGATAGGATAGAGGATAGGATAGGATAGTGGATTGGATAGGATAGAGGATAGGATAGGATAGAGGATAGAATAGAGGATAGGATCGGATAGAGGATAGGATAGGATAGAGGATAGGATAGGATAGAGGATCGGATGGGGGATTGGATAGGATAGAGGATAGGATAGGATAGAGGATAGAATAGAGGATAGGATCGGATAGAGGATAGGATAGAGGATAGGATAGGATAGAGGATAGGATAGGATAGAGGATAGGATAGGATAGAGGATAGGATAGGATAGAGGATAGGATAGGATAGAGGATAGGATAGGATAAAGGATAGGATAGTGGATAGGATAGGATTGAGGTTAGGATAGGATAGAGGATAGGATAGGGGTTTGGATAGGATAGAGTATAGGATAAGATAGAGGATAGGATAGGATGGAGGATAGGATAGGATAGCGAATAGGATATAATAGAGGATAGGATCGGATAAAGGATAGGATAGGGGATTGGATAGGACAGAGGATATGATAGGATAAAGGATAGGATAGGATAGTGGATTGGATAGGATAGAGGATAGGATAGCATAGAGGATAGGATAGGATAGAGGATCGGATAGGGGATTGGATAGGATAGAGTATATAATAGGATAGAGGATAGGAGACGATAGAGGATAGGACAGGGGATTGGATAGGATAGAGGACAGGTGACGATAGAGGATAGGATAGAATAGAGGATAGGATAGGATACAGGATATGATAGAATAGAGGATAGGATAGGATTGAGGATAGGACGGGATAGAGGAGAGGATAGAGGATAGGATAGGGGATTGGATAGTATAGAGGAGAGGATAGGATAGAGGATAGGATAGGATAGAGGATAGAATAGTGGATAGAATCGGATAGAGGATAGGATAGGTGATTGGATAGGATAGATGATAGGATAGGATAGAGGATAGGATAGGATAGAGGATAGGATCGGATAGAGGATAGGAGAGGGGATTGGACAGGACAGAGGATAAGATAGGATAGAGGATAGGATAGGATAGTGGATTGGATAGGATAGAGGATAGGATAGGATAGAGGATAGAACAGAGGATAGGATCGGATAGAGGATAGGATAGGATAGAGGATAGAATAGGATAGAGGATGGGATAGGATGGAGGATAGGATAGGATAGAGGATAGGATAGGATAGAGGATAGGATAGGATCGTGGATATAATAGGATGGAGGATAGGATAGGATAGAGGATAGGATAGGATAGAGGATCGGATGGGGGATTGGATAGGATAGAGGATAGGATAGGATAGAGGATAGAATAGAGGATAGGATCGGATAGAGGATAGGATAGGGGATTGGATAGGACAGAGGATATGATAGGATAGAGGATAAGATAGGATTCGATAGTGGATTGGATAGGACATAGTATAGAATAGGATAGAGGATAGGATAGGATAGTGGATAGGATAGGATTGAGCTTAGGATAGGATAGAGGATAGGATAGGGGTTTGGATAGGATAGAGTATAGGATAGGATAGAGGATAGGATAAGATGGAGGATAGGATAGGATAGAGGATAGGATATAATAGAGGATAGGATCGGATAAAGGATAGGATAGGGGATTGGATAGGACAGAGGATATGATAGGATAACGGATAGGATAGGATAGTGGATTGCATAGGATAGAGGACAGGAGACGATAGAGGATAGGATAGAATAGAGGATAGGATAGGATACAGGATATGATACGATAGAGGATAGGATAGGATTGAGGATAGGACGGGATAGAGGAGAGGATAGAGGATTGTATAGGGGATTGGATAGTATAGAGGATAGGATAGGATAGAGGATAGGATCGGATAGAGGAGAGGATAGGATAGAGGATAGGATAGGATAGAGGATAGGATCGGATAGAGGATAGGAGAGGGGATTGTACAGGACAGAGGATAAGATAGGATAGAGGATAGGATAGGATAGTGGATTGGATAGGATAGAGGATAGGATAGGATAGAGGATAGAATAGAGGATAGGATCGGATAGAGGATAGGATAGGATAGAGGATAGGATAGGATAGAGGATCGGATGGGGGATTGGATAGGATAGAGGATAGGATAGGATAGAGGATAGAATAGAGGATAGGATCGGATAGAGGATAGGATAGAGGATAGGATAGGATAGAGGATAGGATAGGATAGAGGATAGGATAGGATAGAGGATAGGATAGGATAGAGGATAGGATAGGATAGAGGATAGGATAGGATAAAGGATAGGATAGAGGATAGGATCGGATAGAGGATAGGATCGGATAGAGGATAGGATAGGGGGATTGGATAGGATAGAGGATAGGATAGGATCGTGGATATAATAGGATGGAGGATAGGATAGGATAGAGGATAGGATATAATAGAGGATAGGATCGGATAGAGGATAGGATAGAGGATAGGATAGGATAGAGGATAGGATAGAATAGAGGATTGGATAGGATAGAGGATTGGATAGGATAGAGGATAGGATATTGATAGAGGATAGGATAGGATGGAGGATAGGATAGGATAGAGGATAGGATAGGATAGAGGATAGAATAGTGGATAGAATCGGATAGAGGATAGGATAGGTGATTGGATAGGATAGATGATAGGATAGGATAGAGGATAGGATAGGATAGAGGATAGGATCGGATAGAGGAT
Source organism: Halictus rubicundus (assembly GCF_050948215.1). Taxonomy (NCBI): domain Eukaryota; kingdom Metazoa; phylum Arthropoda; class Insecta; order Hymenoptera; family Halictidae; genus Halictus; species Halictus rubicundus. The sequence continues at coordinate 270,482 of NW_027488731.1, read as the reverse complement.
AGGAGAGGGGATTGGACAGGACAGAGGATAAGATAGGATAGAGGATAGGATAGGATAGTGGATTGGATAGGATAGAGGATAGGATAGGATAGAGGATAGAACAGAGGATAGGATCGGATAGAGGATAGGATAGGATAGAGGATAGAATAGGATAGAGGATGGGATAGGATGGAGGATAGGATAGAGGATAGGATCGGATAGAGGATAGGATAGAGGATAGGATAGGATAGAGGATAGGATAGGATAGTGGATAGGATAGGATGGAGGATGGGATAGGATAAAGGATAGGATAGAGGATAGGATCGGATAGAGGATAGGATAGGGGATTGGATAGGACAGAGGATATGATAGGATAGAGGATAGGATAGGATTCGATAGTGGATTGGATAGGACATAGTATAGAATAGGATAGAGGATAGGATAGGATAGTGGATAGGATAGGATTGAGGTTAGGATAGGATAGAGGATAGGATAGGGGTTTGGATAGGATACAGTATAGGATAAGATAGAGGATAGGATAGGATACAGGATAGGATAGGATAGAGTATCTGATAGGGGATTGGATAGGATGGAGGATAGGAGACGATAGAGGATTGGATAGGATACAGGATATGATAGAATAGAGGATAGGATAGGATTGAGGATAGGACGGGATAGAGGAGAGGATAGAGGATTGGATAGGGGATTGGATAGTATAGAGGATAGGATAGGATAGAGGATAGGATAGGATAGAGGATAGAATAGTGGATAGAATCGGATAGAGGATGGGATAGGGGATTGGATAGTATAGATGATAGGATAGGATAGAGGATAGGATGGAATGGAGGATAGGATAGTATAGAGGATAGGTATAATAGAGGATAGAGGATAGGATAGAGGATAGGAGAGGACAGAGGATAGGATAGGATTGGATAGAGGATAGGATAGAGGATAGGATCGGATAGAGGATAGGATAGGATAGAGGATAGGATAGGATAGAGGATAGGATAGGATAGAGGATAGGATAGGATAGAGGATAGGATAGGATAGAGGATAGGATAGGATAGAGGATGGGATAGGATGGAGGATAGGATAGGATAGAGGATAGGATAGGATAGAGGATAGGATAGGATACAGGATAGGATAGGATAAAGTATCTGATAGGGGATTGGATAGGATGGAGGATAGGAGACGATAGAGGATTGGATAGTGGATTGGATAGGATAGAGGACAGGAGACGATAGAGGATAGCATACGATACAGGATTGGATAGGATAGAGAATAGGATAGGATGGAGGATAGGATAGGATAGAGGATAGGATAGGATAGTGGATTGGATAGGATAGAGGAGAGGATAGGATAGAGGATAGAATAGAGGATAGGATCGGATAGAGGATAGGATAGAGGATAGGATAGGATAGAGGATAGGATAGAATAGAGGATTGGATAGGATAGAGGATTGGATAGGATAGAGGATAGGATAGGATAGAGGATAGGATAGGATGGAGAGATAGGATAGGATAGAGGATAGGATAGGATAGAGGATAGGATAGGATAGAGGATAGGATAGGATAGAGGATAGGATAGGATAGAGGATAGGATAGGATAGAGGATAGGATAGGATAGAGGATAGGATAGGATGGAGGATCAGATGGGGGATTGGATAGGATAGAGGATAGGATAGGATAGAGGATAGAATAGAGGATAGGATCGGCTAGAGGATAGGATAGAGGATAGGATAGGATAGAGGATAGGATAGGATAGTGGATAGGATAGGATGGAGGATAGGATAGGATAAAGGATAGGATAGAGGATAGGATCGGATAGAGGATAGGATAGGGGATTCGATAGGACAGAGGATATGATAGGATAGAGGATAGGATAGGGGATTCGATAGGACAGAGGATATGATAGGATAGAGGATAGGATAGGATTCGATAGTGGATTGGATAGGACATAGTATAGAATAGGATAGAGGATAGGATAGGATAGTGGATAGGATAGGATTGAGGTTAGGATAGGATAGAGGATAGGATAGGGGTTTGGATAGGATAGAGTATAGGATAAGATAGAGGATAGGATAGGATGGAGGATAGGATAGGATAGCGAATAGGATATAATAGAGGATAGGATCGGATAAAGGATAGGATAGGGGATTGGATAGGACAGAGGATATGATAGGATAAAGGATAGGATAGGATAGTGGATTGGATAGGATAGAGGATAGGATAGCATAGAGGATAGGATAGGATAGAGGATCGGATAGGGGATTGGATAGGATAGAGTATATAATAGGATAGAGGATAGGAGACGATAGAGGATAGGACAGGGGATTGGATAGGATAGAGGACAGGTGACGATAGAGGATAGGATAGAATAGAGGATAGGATAGGATACAGGATATGATAGAATAGAGGATAGGATAGGATTGAGGATAGGACGGGATAGAGGAGAGGATAGAGGATAGGATAGGGGATTGGATAGTATAGAGGAGAGGATAGGATAGAGGATAGGATAGGATAGAGGATAGAATAGTGGATAGAATCGGATAGAGGATAGGATAGGTGATTGGATAGGATAGATGATAGGATAGGATAGAGGATAGGATAGGATAGAGGATAGGATCGGATAGAGGATAGGAGAGGGGATTGGACAGGACAGAGGATAAGATAGGATAGAGGATAGGATAGGATAGTGGATTGGATAGGATAGAGGATAGGATATTATAGAGGATAGGATAGGATAAAGGATCGGATAGAGGATAGGATAGGATAGAGGATAGAATAGGATAGAGGATGGGATAGGATGGAGGATAGGATAGGATAGAGGATAGGATAGGATAGAGGATAGGATAGGATCGTGGATATAATAGGATGGAGGATAGGATAGGATAGAGGATAGGATAGGATAGAGGATCGGATGGGGGATTGGATAGGATAGAGGATAGGATAGGATAGAGGATAGAATAGAGGATAGGATCGGATAGAGGATAGGATAGGGGATTGGATAGGACAGAGGATATGATAGGATAGAGGATAAGATAGGATTCGATAGTGGATTGGATAGGACATAGTATAGAATAGGATAGAGGATAGGATAGGATAGTGGATAGGATAGGATTGAGCTTAGGATAGGATAGAGGATAGGATAGGGGTTTGGATAGGATAGAGTATAGGATAGGATAGAGGATAGGATAAGATGGAGGATAGGATAGGATAGAGGATAGGATATAATAGAGGATAGGATCGGATAAAGGATAGGATAGGGGATTGGATAGGACAGAGGATATGATAGGATAACGGATAGGATAGGATAGTGGATTGCATAGGATAGAGGACAGGAGACGATAGAGGATAGGATAGAATAGAGGATAGGATAGGATACAGGATATGATACGATAGAGGATAGGATAGGATTGAGGATAGGACGGGATAGAGGAGAGGATAGAGGATTGTATAGGGGATTGGATAGTATAGAGGATAGGATAGGATAGAGGATAGGATCGGATAGAGGAGAGGATAGGATAGAGGATAGGATAGGATAGAGGATAGGATCGGATAGAGGATAGGAGAGGGGATTGTACAGGACAGAGGATAAGATAGGATAGAGGATAGGATAGGATAGTGGATTGGATAGGATAGAGGATAGGATAGGATAGAGGATAGAATAGAGGATAGGATCGGATAGAGGATAGGATAGGATAGAGGATAGGATAGGATAGAGGATCGGATGGGGGATTGGATAGGATAGAGGATAGGATAGGATAGAGGATAGAATAGAGGATAGGATCGGATAGAGGATAGGATAGAGGATAGGATAGGATAGAGGATAGGATAGGATAGAGGATAGGATAGGATAGAGGATAGGATAGGATAGAGGATAGGATAGGATAGAGGATAGGATAGGATAAAGGATAGGATAGAGGATAGGATCGGATAGAGGATAGGATCTGATAGAGGATAGGATAGGGGATTGGATAGGATAGAGGATAGGATAGGATCGTGGATATAATAGGATGGAGGATAGGATAGGATAGAGGATAGGATATAATAGAGGATAGGATCGGATAGAGGATAGGATAGAGGATAGGATAGGATAGAGGATAGGATAGAATAGAGGATTGGATAGGATAGAGGATTGGATAGGATAGAGGATAGGATATGATAGAGGATAGGATAGGATGGAGGATAGGATAGGATAGAGGATAGGATAGGATAGAGGATAGAATAGTGGATAGAATCGGATAGAGGATAGGATAGGTGATTGGATAGGATAGATGATAGGATAGGATAGAGGATAGGATAGGATAGAGGATAGGATCGGATAGAGGATAGGAGAGGGGATTGGACAGGACAGAGGATAAGATAGGATAGAGGATAGGATAGGATAGTGGATTGGATAGGATAGAGGATAGGATAGGATAGAGGATAGAACAGAGGATAGGATCGGATAGAGGATAGGATAGGATAGAGGATAGAATAGGATAGAGGATGGGATAGGATGGAGGATAGGATAGGATAGAGGATAGGATAGGATAGAGGATAGGATAGGATCGTGGATATAATAGGATGGAGGATAGGATAGGATAGAGGATAGGATAGGATAGAGGATAGGATAGGATAGAGGATCGGATGGGGGATTGGATAGGATAGAGGATAGGATAGGATAGAGGATAGAATAGAGGATAGGATCGGATAGAGGATAGGATAGGGGATTGGATAGGACAGAGGATATGATAGGATAGAGTATAAGATAGGATTCGATAGTGGATTGGATAGGACATAGTATAGAATAGGATAGAGGATAGGATAGGATAGTGGATAGGATAGGATTGAGCTTAGGATAGGATAGAGGATAGGATAGGGGTTTGGATAGGATAGAGTATAGGATAGGATAGAGGATAGGATAAGATGGAGGATAGGATAGGATAGAGGATAGGATATAATAGAGGATAGGATCGGATAAAGGATAGGATAGGGGATTGGATAGGACAGAGGATATGATAGGATAACGGATAGGATAGGATAGTGGATTGCATAGGATAGAGGACAGGAGACGATAGAGGATAGGATAGAATAGAGGATAGGATAGGATACAGGATATGATACGATAGAGGATAGGATAGGATTGAGGATAGGACGGGATAGAGGAGAGGATAGAGGATTGTATAGGGGATTGGATAGTATAGAGGATAGGATAGGATAGAGGATAGGATCGGATAGAGGAGAGGATAGGATAGAGGATAGGATAGGATAGAGGATAGGATCGGATAGAGGATAGGAGAGGGGATTGTACAGGACAGAGGATAAGATAGGATAGAGGATAGGATAGGATAGTGGATTGGATAGGATAGAGGATAGGATAGGATAGAGGATAGAATAGAGGATAGGATCGGATAGAGGATAGGATAGGATAGAGGATAGGATAGGATAGAGGATCGGATGGGGGATTGGATAGGATAGAGGATAGGATAGGATAGAGGATAGAATAGAGGATAGGATCGGATAGAGGATAGGATAGAGGATAGGATAGGATAGAGGATAGGATAGGATAGAGGATAGGATAGGATAGAGGATAGGATAGGATAGAGGATAGGATAGGATAGAGGATAGGATAGGATAAAGGATAGGATAGAGGATAGGATCGGATAGAGGATAGGATCGGATAGAGGATAGGATAGGGGATTGGATAGGATAGAGGATAGGATAGGATCGTGGATATAATAGGATGGAGGATAGGATAGGATAGAGGATAGGATATATTAGAGGATAGGATCGGATAGAGGATAGGATAGAGGATAGGATAGGATAGAGGATAGGATAGAATAGAGGATTGGATAGGATAGAGGATTGGATAGGATAGAGGATAGGATATGATAGAGGATAGGATAGGATGGAGGATAGGATAGGATAGAGGATAGGATAGGATAGAGGATAGGATAGGATAGAGGATAGGATAGGATAGAGGATAGGATAGGATAAAGGATAGGATAGAGGATAGGATCGGATAGAGGATAGGATAGGGGATTGGATAGGATAGAGGATAGGATAGGATCGTGGATATAATAGGATGGAGGATAGGATAGGATAGAGGATAGGATATAATAGAGGATAGGATCGGATAGAGGATAGGAGAGGGGATTGGACAGGACAGAGGATATGATAGGTTAGAGGATAGGATAGGATAGTGGATTGGATAGGATAGAGGATAGGATAGGATAGAGGATAGAATAGAGGATAGGATCGGATAGAGGATAGGATAGGATAGAGGATAGAATAGGATAGAGGATGGGATAGGATGGAGGATAGGATAGGGTAGAGGATAGGATAGGATAGAGGATCGGATAGGGGATTTAATAGGATTGAGGATAGGATAGGATAGAGGATAGGATAGGATAGAGGATGGGATAGGATGGAGGATAGGATAGGATAGAGGATAGGATAGAGGATAGGATAGGATAGAGGATAGGATAGGATAGAGGATAGGATAGGATAGAGGATAGGATAGGATAGAGGATAGGATAGGATAGAGGATAGGATAGGATAGAGGATAGGATAGGATAGAGGATAGGATAGGATAGAGGATCAGATGGGGGATTGGATAGGATAGAGGATAGGATAGGATAGAGGATAGGATAGGATAGAGGATAGAATAGAGGATAGGATCGGATAGAGGATAGGATAGAGGATAGGATAGGATAGAGGATAGGATAGGATAGTGGATAGGATAGGATGGAGGATAGGATAGGATAAAGGATAGGATAGAGGATAGGATCGGATAGAGGATAGGATAGGGGATTGGATAGGACAGAGGATATGATAGGATAGAGGATAGGATAGGATTCGATAGTGGATTGGATAGGACATAGTATAGAATAGGATAGAGGATAGGATAGGATAGTGGATAGGATAGGATTGAGGTTAGGATAGGATAGAGGATAGGATAGGGGTTTGGATAGGATAGAGTATAGGATAAGATAGAGGATAGGATAGGATGGAGGATAGGATAGGATAGCGAATAGGATATAATAGAGGATAGGATCGGATAAAGGATAGGATAGGGGATTGGATAGGACAGAGGATATGATAGGATAAAGGATAGGATAGGATAGTGGATTGGATAGGATGGAGGATAGGATAGGATAGAGGATAGGATAGGATAGAGGATAGGATAGGATACAGGATAGGATAGGGTAGAGTATCTGATAGGGGATTGGATAGGATGGAGGATAGGAGACGATAGAGGATTGGATAGTGGATTGGATAGGATAGAGGACAGGAGACGATAGAGGATAGCATACGATACAGGATTGGATAGGATAGAGAATAGGATAGGATGGAGGATAGGATAGGATAGAGGATAGGATAGGATAGTGGATTGGATAGGATAGAGGAGAGGATAGGATAGAGGATAGAATAGAGGATAGGATCGGATAGAGGGTAGGATAGAGGATAGGATAGGATAGAGGATAGGATAGAATAGAGGATTGGATAGGATAGAGGATTGGATAGGATAGAGGATAGGATAGGATAGAGGATAGGATAGGATGGAGGATAGGATAGGATAGAGGATAGGATAGGATAGAGGATAGGATAGGATAGAGGATAGGATAGGATAGAGGATAGGATAGGATAGAGGATAGGATAGGATAGAGGATAGGATAGGATAGAGGATAGGATAGGATGGAGGATCAGATGGGGGATTGGATAGGATAGAGGATAGGATAGGATAGAGGATAGAATAGAGGATAGGATCGGCTAGAGGATAGGATAGAGGATAGGATAGGATAGAGGATAGGATAGGATAGTGGATAGGATAGGATGGAGGATAGGATAGGATAAAGGATAGGATAGAGGATAGGATCGGATAGAGGATAGGATAGGGGATTCGATAGGACAGAGGATATGATAGGATAGAGGATAGGATAGGATTCGATAGTGGATTGGATAGGACATAGTATAGAATAGGATAGAGGATAGGATAGGATAGTGGATAGGATAGGATTGAGGTTAGGATAGGATAGAGGATAGGATAGGGGTTTGGATAGGATAGAGTATAGGATAAGATAGAGGATAGGATAGGATGGAGGATAGGATAGGATAGCGAATAGGATATAATAGAGGATAGGATCGGATAAAGGATAGGATAGGGGATTGGATAGGACAGAGGATATGATAGGATAAAGGATAGGATAGGATAGTGGATTGGATAGGATAGAGGATAGGATAGCATAGAGGATAGGATAGGATAGAGGATCGGATAGGGGATTGGATAGGATAGAGTATATAATAGGATAGAGGATAGGAGACGATAGAGGATAGGACAGGGGATTGGATAGGATAGAGGACAGGTGACGATAGAGGATAGGATAGAATAGAGGATAGGATAGGATACAGGATATGATAGAATAGAGGATAGGATAGGATTGAGGATAGGACGGGATAGAGGAGAGGATAGAGGATAGGATAGGGGATTGGATAGTATAGAGGAGAGGATAGGATAGAGGATAGGATAGGATAGAGGATAGAATAGTGGATAGAATCGGATAGAGGATAGGATAGGTGATTGGATAGGATAGATGATAGGATAGGATAGAGGATAGGATAGGATAGAGGATAGGATCGGATAGAGGATAGGAGAGGGGATTGGACAGGACAGAGGATAAGATAGGATAGAGGATAGGATAGGATAGTGGATTGGATAGGATAGAGGATAGGATAGGATAGAGGATAGAACAGAGGATAGGATCGGATAGAGGATAGGATAGGATAGAGGATAGAATAGGATAGAGGATGGGATAGGATGGAGGATAGGATAGGATAGAGGATAGGATAGGATAGAGGATAGGATAGGATCGTGGATATAATAGGATGGAGGATAGGATAGGATAGAGGATAGGATAGGATAGAGGATCGGATGGGGGATTGGATAGGATAGAGGATAGGATAGGATAGAGGATAGAATAGAGGATAGGATCGGATAGAGGATAGGATAGGGGATTGGATAGGACAGAGGATATGATAGGATAGAGGATAAGATAGGATTCGATAGTGGATTGGATAGGACATAGTATAGAATAGGATAGAGGATAGGATAGGATAGTGGATAGGATAGGATTGAGCTTAGGATAGGATAGAGGATAGGATAGGGGTTTGGATAGGATAGAGTATAGGATAGGATAGAGGATAGGATAAGATGGAGGATAGGATAGGATAGAGGATAGGATATAATAGAGGATAGGATCGGATAAAGGATAGGATAGGGTATTGGATAGGACAGAGGATATGATAGGATAACGGATAGGATAGGATAGTGTATTGGATAGGATAGAGGATAGGATAGGATTGAGGATAGGATAGGATAGAGGATAGGATAGAGGATAGGATAGGATAGAGGATCGGATAGGGGATTGGATAGGATAGAGTATATGATAGGATAGAGGATAGGATAGAATAGAGGATAGGATAGAGGATAGGATCGGATAGAGGATAGGATAGGGGATTGGATCGGACAGAGGATATGATAGTATAGAGGATAGGATAGGATAGGGCAGTGGATTGGATAGGATAGAGTATAGAATAGGATAGATGATAGGATAGGATAGTGGATAGGATAGGATTGAGGATAGGATAGGATAGAGGATAGGATAGGATGGAGGATAGGATAGGATAGAGGATAGGATATAATAGAGGATAGGATCGGATAGAGGATAGGATAATGGATTGGATAGGAGAGAGGATATGATAGGGTAGAGGATAGGATAGGATAGTGGATTGTATAGGATAGAGGATAGGATAGGATTGAGGATAGGATAGGATAGAGGATAGGATAGGATAGAGGATCGGATGGGGGATTGGATAGGACAGATGTCAGGGGACGATAGAGGATAGCATACGATACAGGATAGGATAGGATAGAGGATAGGAGACGATAGAGGATAGGATAGGGGATTGCATAGGATAGAGGACAGGAGACGATAGAGGATAGGATAGGATACAGGATATGATACGATAGAGGATAGGATAGGATTGAGGATAGGACGGGATAGAGGAGAGGATAGAGGATTGTATAGGGGATTGGATAGTATAGAGGATAGGATAGGATAGAGGATAGGATCGGATAGAGGAGAGGATAGGATAGAGGATAGGATAGGATAGAGGATAGGATCGGATAGAGGATAGGAGAGGGGATTGTACAGGACAGAGGATAAGATAGGATAGAGGATAGGATAGGATAGTGGATTGGATAGGATATAGGATAGGATAGGATAGAGGATAGAATAGAGGATAGGATCGGATAGAGGATAGGATAGGATAGAGGATAGAATAGGATAGAGGATGGGATAGGATGGAGAATAGGATAGGATAGAGGATAGGATAGGATAGAGGATAGGATAGGATAGAGGATTGGATAGGATAGAGGATAGGATAGGATTGAGGATAGGATAGGATAGGATAGAGTATCGGATGGGGGATTGGATAGGATAGAGGATAGGAGACGATAGAGGATAGGATAGGGCATTGGATAGGATAGAGGACTGGAGACGATGGAGGATAGGATAGAATAGAGGATAGGATAGGATAGAGGATTGGATAGGATAGAGTATAGGATAGGATAGAGGATAGGATTGGATAGAGGATAGGATAGGATAGAGGATCGGATAGGGGATTGGATAGGATAGAGGATAGGATCGGATAGAGGATAGGATAGGGGATTGGATAGGATAGAGGATAGGATAGGATCGTGGATATAATAGGATGGAGGATAGGATAGGATAGGATAGAGGATAGGATATAATAGAGGATAGGATCGGATAGAGGATAGGAGAGGGAATTGGACAGGACAGAGGATATGATAGGTTAGAGGATAGGATAGGATAGTGGATTGGATAGGATAGAGGATAGGATAGGATAGAGGATAGGATAGGATAGAGTATCTGATAGGGGATTGGATAGGATAGAGGATAGGAGACGATAGAGGATAGGATAGGGGATTGGATAGGATAGAGGACAGGAGACGATAGAGGATAGGATAGGATACAGGATATGATAGAATAGAGGATAGGATAGGATTGAGGATAGGACGGGATAGAGGAGAGGATAGAGGATTGGATAGGGGATTGGATAGTATAGAGGATAGGATAGGATAGAGGATAGGATAGGATAGAGGATAGAATAGTGGATAGAATCGGATAGAGGATAGGATAGGGGATTGGATAGGATAGATGATAGGATAGGATAGAGGATAGGATGGAATGGAGGATAGGATAGTATAGAGGATAGGTATAATAGAGGATAGGATCGGATAGAGGATAGGAGAGGACAGAGGATAGGATAGGATAGGATAGAGGATAGGATAGAGGATAGGATCGGATAGAGGATAGGATAGGATAGAGGATAGGATAGGATAGAGGATAGGATAGGATAGAGGATAGGATAGGATAGAGGATAGGATAGGATAGAGGATGGGATAGGATGGAGGATAGGATAGGATAGAGGATAGGATAGGATACAGGATAGGATAGCATAGACGATAGGATAGGACAGAGGATATGATAGGATAGAGGATAGGATAGAGGATAGGATAGAGGATTGGATCGGATAGAGGATAGGATAGTGGATTGGATAGGATAGAGGATAGGATAGAGGATAGGATAGGATTGAGGATAGGATAGGATAGAGGATAGGATAGGATAGAGGATCGGATAGAGATTGGATAGGATAGAGTATATAATAGGATAGAGGATATGATAGAATAGAGGATAGGATAGGATACAGGATATGTTAGGATAGAGGATAGGATAGGATTGAGGATAGGACGCGATAAAGGAGAGGATAGAGTATTGGATAGGATAGAGCATAGGATAGAGGAAAGGATAGACTATAGAATAGGATAGAGGATAGGATAGGATAGAGGATAGGATAGGATTGAGGATAGGATAGGATAGGATAGAGTATCGGATAGGGGATTGGATAGGATAGAGGATATAAGACGATAGAGGATAGGATAGGGGATTGGATAGGATAGAGGACAGGTGACGATAGAGGATAGGATAGAATAGAGGATAGGATAGGATACAGGATATGATAGAATAGAGGATAGGATAGGATTGAGGATAGGACGTGATAGAGGAGAGGATAGAGGATTGGATTAGGGAATTGGATAGTATAGAGGAGAGGATAGGATAGAGGATAGGATAGGATAGAGGATAGTATAGGATAGAGGATAGGATAGGATAGTGGATAGGATAGGATAGAGGATATGATAGGATTGAGGATAGCATAGGATAGAGGATAGGATAGGATAGGATAGAGGATCGGATGGGGGATTGGATAGGATAGAGGATAGGAGACGATAGAGGATAGGATAGGGCATTGGATAGGATAGAGGACTGGAGACGATGGAGGATAGGATAGAATAGAGGATAGGATAGGATAGAGGATTGGATAGGATAGAGTATAGGATAGGATAGAGGATAGGATTGGATAGAGGATAGGATAGGATAGAGGATCGGATAGGGGATTGGATAGGATAGAGGATAGGATCGGATAGAGGATAGGATAGGGGATTGGATAGGATAGAGGATAGGATAGGATCGTGGATATAATAGGATGGAGGATAGGATAGGATAGGATAGAGGATAGGATATAATAGAGGATAGGATCGGATAGAGGATAGGAGAGGGAATTGGACAGGACAGAGGATATGATAGGTTAGAGGATAGGATAGGATAGTGGATTGGATAGGATAGAGGATAGGATAGGATAGAGGATAGGATAGGATAGAGTATCTGATAGGGGATTGGATAGGATAGAGGATAGGAGACGATAGAGGATAGGATAGGGGATTGGATAGGTTAGAGGACAGGAGACGATAGAGGATAGGATAGGATACAGGATATGATAGAATAGAGGATAGGATAGGATTGAGGATAGGACGGGATAGAGGAGAGGATAGAGGATTGGATAGGGGATTGGATAGTATAGAGGATAGGATAGGATAGAGGATAGGATAGGATAGAGGATAGAATAGTGGATAGAATCGGATAGAGGATAGGATAGGGGATTGGATAGGATAGATGATAGGATAGGATAGAGGATAGGATGGAATGGAGGATAGGATAGTATAGAGGATAGGTATAATAGAGGATAGGATCGGATAGAGGATAGGAGAGGACAGAGGATAGGATAGGATAGGATAGAGGATAGGATAGAGGATAGAATCGGATAGAGGATAGGATAGGATAGAGGATAGGATAGGATAGAGGATAGGATAGGATAGAGGATAGGATAGGATAGAGGATAGGATAGGATAGAGGATGGGATAGGATGGAGGATAGGATAGGATAGAGGATAGGATAGGATACAGGATAGGATAGCATAGACGATAGGATAGGACAGAGGATATGATAGGACAGAGGATAGGATAGAGGATAGGATAGAGGATTGGATCGGATAGAGGATAGGATAGTGGATTGGATAGGATAGAGGATAGGATAGAGGATAGGATAGCATAGAGGATAGGATAGGATAGAGGATAGGATAGGATAGAGGATAGGATAGGATAGAGGATAGTATAGGATAGAGGATAGGAGAGGGGATTGGACAGGACAGAGGATATGATAGGATAGAGGATAGGATAGGATAGTGGATTGGATAGGCTAGAGGATAGGATAGGATAGAGGATAGAATAGAGGATAGGATCGGATAGAGGATAGGATAGAGGATAGGATAGGATAGAGGATAGGATAGAATAGAGGATTGGATAGGATAGAGGATTGGATAGGATAGAGGATAGGATAGGATAGAGGATAGGATAGGATTGAGGATAGGATAGCATAGGATTGAGGAGAGGATAGAGGATTGGATAGGGGATTCGATAGTATAGAGGATAGGATCGGATAGAGGATAGGATAGGATAGAGGATAGGATAGGATAGAGTATGGAATAGGATAGAGGATAGGATAGGATAGAGGATAGGATAGAGGATTGGATAGGATAGGGGATATTATAGGATAGAGGATAGGATAGGATAGCGGATAGGATAGGATATAGCATTGGATAGGATAGAGGATAGGATACGATCGAGGATAGGATAGGATCGAGGATAGGATAGGGGATTGGATAGGATAGAAGATAGGAGACGATAGAGGATAGGATAGGATAGAGGATAGGATAGGATAGAGGATAGGATAGGGGATTGGATAGGATACAGGATATGATAGGATAGAGAATAGGATAGGAGAGAGGATAGGATAGGATAAAGGATAGGATAGGATAGAGAATAGGATAGGAAAGAGGATAGGATAGGATAGAGAATGGGATAGGATAGAGGATAGGATAGGATAGAGGATAGCACAGAGAATAGGATAGGATAGAGGATAGCACAGAGAATAGGATAGGATAGAGGATAGGATAGGGGATTGGATAGGATAGAGGATAGGATAGGAAAGAGGATAGGATAGGATAGAGAATGGGATAGGATAGAGGATAGGATAGGATAGAGGATAGCACAGAGAATAGGATAGGATAGAGGATAGGATAGGGGATTGGATCGGATACAAGATAGGATACGATACAGGATAGGATAGGATAGAGGATAGGATAGGGGATTGGATCGGATACAAGATAGGATACGATAGAGGATAGGATAGGATAGAGGATAGGATAGGATAGAGGAGAGGATAGGATAGAGGATAGGATAGGATTGAGGATACGATAGGATAGAGGACAGGATAGGATACAGGATACGATATTATAGAGGATAGGATAGGATAGAGAAGAGGATAGGATAGATGATGTTATAGGATAGATGATAGGATAGGATAGAGGATACGATATTATAGATGATAGAATAGGATCGAGTATTGGATAGGATAGAGAATAGGATAGGGGATTGGATAGGATAGAGGATAGGATAGGATAGAGGATAGGATAGGATAGGGGATTGGATAGGATAGAGGATACGATAGGATAGAGGATAGGATAGAGAGTAGGATAGAGGATAGGATAGGGGATTGGAGAGGATAGAGGATAGGATAGGATACAGGATAGGATAGGATAGAGGATAGGATAGGATAGAGGATAGGATAGGATAGAGGATAGGATAGGATAGAGGATAGGATAGGATAGAGGATAGGATAGGATAGAGGATAGAGGATAGGATAGGATAGGATAGAGGATAGGATAGGATAGAAGATCGGATAGGATAAGATAGAGTATAGGATAGGGGATTGGGTAGGATAGAGGACATTAGACGATAGAAGATAGGATAGGATAGAGGATAGGATATAATAGACGATAGGATAGGATAGAGGATAGGACAGGATAGAGGATAGGATAGGATAGAGGATAGGATAGGATAGAGGATAGGATAGGAAAGGGGATAGGATAGGATAGAGAATGGGATAGGATAGAGGATAGGATAGGATAGAGGATAGCACAGAGAATAGGATAGGATAGAGGATAGGATAGGGGATTGGATCGGATACAAGATAGGATACGATAGAGGATAGGATAGGATAGAGGATAGGATAGGATAGAGGATAGGATAGGATAGAGGATAGGATAGGATAGAGGATAGGATAGGATAGAGGATAGGATAGGATAGAGGATAGGATAGGATAGAGGATAGGATAGGATAGAGGATAGGATAGGATAGAGGATAGGATAGGATAGAGGATAGGATAGGATAGGATAGGATAGAGGATAGGATAGGATAGAAGATCGGATAGGATAAGATAGAGTATAGGATAGGGGATTGGCTAGGATAGAAGACAGGAGACGGTAGAAGATAGGATAGCATAGAGGATAGGATAGAGGATTGGATAGGATAGAGGATACGATACGATAGAGGATAGGATAGAGAATAGGATAGGATAGATGATTGGATAGGGGATTGGATCGGATACAAGATAGGATACGATAGAGGATAGGATAGGATAGAGGATAGGATAGGATAGAGGATAGGATAGCATAGAGGATAGGATAGAGGATTGGATAGGATAGAGGATACGATACGATAGAGGATAGGATAGAGAATAGGATAGGATAGAGGATAGGATACGATAGAGGATAGGATAGGATAGAGGATTGGATAGGATAGAGGATACTATAGGATAGAGGATAGGATAGAGGATTGCAGACGATAGAGCATAGGAGACGATAGAGGATAGGATAAAGGATAGGATAGAGGATATTATAGGATAGAGAATAGGATAGGATAGAGGATAGCACAGAGAATAGGATAGGATAGAGGATAGGATAGGATAGAGGATATGATAGGATAGAGGATACGATAGGATAGAGGATAGGATAGTATAGAGGATAGGATAGGATAGAGGATAGGATAGGATAGAGGATAGAAAGGGATTGAGGATAGGATTGGAGAGAGGATAGGATAGGATACAGGATAGGATAGGATAGAGAATAGGATAGGAAAGACGATAGGATAGGATAGAGAATGGGATAGGATAGAGGATAGGATAGGAGAGAGGATAGGATAGGATAAAGGATAGGATAGGATAGAGAATAGGATAGGAAAGAGGATAGGATAGGATAGAGAATGGGATAGGATAGAGGATAGGATAGGATAGAGGATAGCACAGAGAATAGGATAGGATAGAGGATAGCACACAGAATAGGATAGCATAGAGGAAAGGATAGGGGATTGGATAGGATAGAGGATACGACAGGATTGAGGATAGGATAGGAAAGAGGATAGGATAGGGGATTGGATGGGATAGAGGATAGGATAAGATAGAGGATAGGATAGTGGATTGGGTTGGTAAGAGGACAGGAGACGATAGAAGGTAGGTTAGGATAGAGGATAGGATAGGATACAGGATAGGATTGGATAGAGAATAGGAAAGGATAGAGGATAGAATAGGATAGAGGATAGGATAGGGTTGAGGATAGGATAGGATAGAGGATAGGATAGGATAGAGGATAGGAGAGGATAGAGGATAGGATAGCATAGAGGATAGGATAGAGGATAGGATAGGGGATTGGATAGGATAGGGGATTGGATAGAATAGAGGATAGGATAGGATAGAGGATAGCATAGGGGATTGGATAGGATAGAGGATAGGAGACGACAGAGGATAGGATAGGATAGAGCATAGGATAGGATAGAGAATAGGATAGGATAGATGACATTATAGGAAAGGGGATAGGATATGATAGAGGATACGATATTATAGAGGATAGGATAGGATAGAGGATAGGATAGGATAGAGGATAGGATAGGATAGAGGATAGGATAGGATAGAGGATAGGATAGGATGGAGGATAGGATAGGATAGAGAATAGGATAGGATAGGGAATAGGACAGGGTAGATGATATTATTGGATAGAGGATAGGATATGATACAGGATACGATATTATAGAGGATAGGATAGGATAGAGGAACGGATAGGATAGAGGATTGGATAGGATAGAGGATAGGATACGATAGAGGATAGGATAGGATTGAGGATACGATAGGATAGAGGACAGGATAGGATACAGGATACGATATTATAGAGGATAATATAGGATAGAGAAGAGGATAGGATAGATGATGTTATAGGATAGATGATAGGATAGGATAGAGGATACGATATTATAGATGATAGAATAGGATCGAGTATTGGATAGGATAGAGAATAGGATAGAGGATAGGATTGGATAGAGAATAGGATAGAGGATAGGATAGGGGATTGGATAGCATAGAGGATATTATAGGATAGAGGATATGATAGGATGGAGTATAGAATAGAATTGAGGATAGGATAGGATAGAATATAGGATAGGATAAAGAATAGGATAGGATAGAT
Organism: Halictus rubicundus; assembly: GCF_050948215.1. Lineage (NCBI taxonomy): Eukaryota > Metazoa > Arthropoda > Insecta > Hymenoptera > Halictidae > Halictus > Halictus rubicundus. Next base: position 252,687 of record NW_027488731.1, on the reverse strand, counting down.
GATATTATAGGATAGAGGATAGAATATGATTGAGGATACGATATTATACAGGATAGGATAGGATAGAGGATAGGATGGGATAGAGAATAGGGTAGGATAGAGGGTAGGATAGGATAGAGGGCAGGATAGGTTAGAGGACAGGATAGGGGATTGGATAGGATAGATGATAGGGTCGGATAGAGGATAGGATAGGATAGGATAGAGGATAGGAAAGGATAGAGGATATAAAAGGATAGGGGATAGGATAGGATAGAGGATATGATAGGATAGGTGATAGGATAGGATAGAGGATAGGGGATTGGATAGGATAGAGGATAGGATAGAGGCTAGGATAGGATAGATGATATTGCAGGATAGAGGACAGCATAGGATAGAGGATAGGATAGGATAGCGGATTGGATAGGATAGAGGATATGATAGAGGATAGGATAGAGGATTGGACAGGATAGAGGATACGATACGATAGAGGATAGGATAGAGAATAGGATAGGATAGAGGATAGGATAGGGGATTGAATCGGATACAGGATAGGAGACGGATGAGGATAGGATAGGATAGGATAGAGAATAGGATAGGATAGATGATATTGCAGGATAGAGGACAGGATAGGATAGAGGATAAGATAGGATAGAGGATAGGATAGGATAGAGGATAGGATAGCGGATTGGATAGGATAGAGGATAGGATACGATAGAGAATAGGATAGGATAGGATAGAGAATAGGATAGGATTGAGAATAGGACAGGATAGAGGATAGGATAGGATAGAGAATAGGATAGGACAGAGGATAGGATAGGCTAGAGGATAGGATAGGATAGAGGATAGGATAGGATAGAGGATAGGATAGGATAGATGATAGGGTCGGATAGAGGATAGGATAGGGGATTGGATACGATAGACGATAGGATAGGATAGAGGATTGGATAGGATAGAGGATAGGATAGGGGATTGGATAGGATAGAGGATAGGATAGGATAGAGGATAGGATAGGATAGGGGATTGGATAGGATAGAGGATACGATAGGATAGAGGATAGGATAGAGAGTAGGATAGAGGATAGGATAGGGGATTGGAGAGGATAGAGGATAGGATAGGATACAGGATAGGATAGGATAGAGGATAGGATAGGATAGAGGATAGGATAGGATAGAGGATAGGATAGGATAGAGGATAGGATAGGATAGAGGATAGGATAGGATAGGATAGAGGATAGGATAGGATAGGATAGAGGATAGGATAGGATAGAAGATCGGATAGGATAAGATAGAGTATAGGATCGGGGATTGGGTAGGATAGAGGACATTAGACGATAGAAGATAGGATAGGATGGAGGATAGGATATAATAGACGATAGGATAGGATAGAGGATAGGAGAGGATAGAGGATAGGATAGGATAGAGGATAGGATAGGATAGAGGATAGGATAGGAAAGAGGATAGGATAGGATAGAGAATGGGATAGGATAGAGGATAGGATAGGATAGAGGATAGCACAGAGAATAGGATAGGATAGAGGATAGGATAGGGGATTGGATCGGATACAAGATAGGATACGATACAGGATAGGATAGGATAGAGGATAGGATAGGGGATTGGATCGGATACAAGATAGGATACGATAGAGGATAGGATAGGATAGAGGATAGGATAGGATAGAGGAGAGGATAGGATAGAGGATAGGATAGGATTGAGGATACGATAGGATAGAGGACAGGATAGGATACAGGATACGATATTATAGAGGATAGGATAGGATAGCGAAGAGGATAGGATAGATGATGTTATAGGATAGATGATAGGATAGGATAGAGGATACGATATTATAGATGATAGAATAGGATCGAGTATTGGATAGGATAGAGAATAGGATAGGGGATTGGATAGGATAGAGGATAGGATAGGATAGAGGATAGGATAGGATAGGGGATTGGATAGGATAGAGGATACGATAGGATAGAGGATAGGATAGAGAGTAGGATAGAGGATAGGATAGGGGATTGGAGAGGATAGAGGATAGGATAGGATACAGGATAGGATAGGATAGAGGATAGGATAGGATAGAGGATAGGATAGGATAGAGGATAGGATAGGATAGAGGATAGGATAGGATAGAGGATAGGATAGGATAGAGGATAGGATAGGATAGGATAGAGGATAGGATAGGATAGGATAGAGGATAGGATAGGATAGAAGATCGGATAGGATAAGATAGAGTATAGGATAGGGGATTGGGTAGAATAGAGGACATTAGACGATAGAGGATAGGATAGGATAGAGGATAGGATAGGATAGAGGATAGGATAGGATAGAGGATAGGATAGGATAGAGGATAGGATAGGATAGAGGATAGGATAGGATAGAGGATAGGATAGGATAGAGGATAGGATAGGATAGAGGATAGGATAGGATAGATGATAGGATAGGATAGAGGATAGGATAGGATAGAGGATAGGATAGGATAGGATAGAGGATAGGATAGGATAGAGGATACGATAGGATAGAGAAGAGGATAGGACAGATGATGTTATAGGATACAGGATAAGATAGGATAGAGGATACGATATTATAGATGATAGCATAGGATCGAGTATTGGATAGGATAGAGAATAGGACGGGATAGAGGATAGGATACGATAGAGGATAGGATAGGATAGAGGGTAGGATAGGATAGAGGATTGGATAGGATAGAGGATAGTATACGATAGAGGATAGGATAGGATTGAGGATACGATATGATAGAGGACAGGATAGGATACAGGATACGATATTATAGATGATAGAATAGGATCGAGTATTGGATAGGATAGAGAATAGGATAGGGGATTGGATAGGATAGACGATAGGATAGGATAGAGGATAGGATATAATAGACGATAGGATAGGATAGAGGATAGGACAGGATAGAGGATAGGATAGGATAGAGGATAGGATAGGATAGAGGATAGGATAGGAAAGGGGATAGGATAGGATAGAGAATGGGATAGGATAGAGGATAGGATAGGATAGAGGATAGCACAGAGAATAGGATAGGATAGAGGATAGGATAGGGGATTGGATCGGATACAAGATAGGATACGATAGAGGATAGGATAGGATAGAGGATAGGATAGGATAGAGGATAGGATAGGATAGAGGATAGGATAGGATAGAGGATAGGATAGGATAGAGGATAGGATAGGATAGAGGATAGGATAGGATAGAGGATAGGATAGGATAGAGGATAGGATAGGATAGAGGATAGGATAGGATAGAGGATAGGATAGGATAGAGGATAGGATAGGATAGGATAGAGGATAGGATAGGATAGAAGATCGGATAGGATAAGATAGAGTATAGGATAGGGGATTGGCTAGGATAGAAGACAGGAGACGGTAGAAGATAGGATAGCATAGAGGATAGGATAGAGGATTGGATAGGATAGAGGATACGATACGATAGAGGATAGGATAGAGAATAGGATAGGATAGATGATTGGATAGGGGATTGGATCGGATACAAGATAGGATACGATAGAGGATAGGATAGGATAGAGGATAGGATAGGATAGAGGATAGGATAGCATAGAGGATAGGATAGAGGATTGGATAGGATAGAGGATACGATACGATAGAGGATAGGATAGAGAATAGGATAGGATAGAGGATAGGATACGATAGAGGATAGGATAGGATAGAGGATTGGATAGGATAGAGGATACTATAGGATAGAGGATAGGATAGAGGATTGCAGACGATAGAGCATAGGAGACGATAGAGGATAGGATAAAGGATAGGATAGAGGATATTATAGGATAGAGAATAGGATAGGATAGAGGATAGCACAGAGAATAGGATAGGATAGAGGATAGGATAGGATAGAGGATATGATAGGATAGAGGATACGATAGGATAGAGGATAGGATAGTATAGAGGATAGGATAGGATAGAGGATAGGATAGGATAGAGGATAGAAAGGGATTGAGGATAGGATTGGAGAGAGGATAGGATAGGATACAGGATAGGATAGGATAGAGAATAGGATAGGAAAGACGATAGGATAGGATAGAGAATGGGATAGGATAGAGGATAGGATAGGAGAGAGGATAGGATAGGATAAAGGATAGGATAGGATAGAGAATAGGATAGGAAAGAGGATAGGATAGGATAGAGAATGGGATAGGATAGAGGATAGGATAGGATAGAGGATAGCACAGAGAATAGGATAGGATAGAGGATAGCACACAGAATAGGATAGCATAGAGGAAAGGATAGGGGATTGGATAGGATAGAGGATACGACAGGATTGAGGATAGGATAGGAAAGAGGATAGGATAGGGGATTGGATGGGATAGAGGATAGGATAAGATAGAGGATAGGATAGTGGATTGGGTTGGTAAGAGGACAGGAGACGATAGAAGGTAGGTTAGGATAGAGGATAGGATAGGATACAGGATAGGATTGGATAGAGAATAGGAAAGGATAGAGGATAGAATAGGATAGAGGATTGGATAGGGTTGAGGATAGGATAGGATAGAGGATAGGATAGGATAGAGGATAGGAGAGGATAGAGGATAGGATAGCATAGAGGATAGGATAGAGGATAGGATAGGGGATTGGATAGGATAGGGGATTGGATAGAATAGAGGATAGGATAGGATAGAGGATAGCATAGGGGATTGGATAGGATAGAGGATAGGAGACGACAGAGGATAGGATAGGATAGAGCATAGGATAGGATAGAGAATAGGATAGGATAGATGACATTATAGGAAAGGGGATAGGATATGATAGAGGATACGATATTATAGAGGATAGGATAGGATAGAGGATAGGATAGGATAGAGGATAGGATAGGATAGAGGATAGGATAGGATAGAGGATAGGATAGGATGGAGGATAGGATAGGATAGAGAATAGGATAGGATAGGGAATAGGACAGGGTAGATGATATTATTGGATAGAGGATAGGATATGATACAGGATACGATATTATAGAGGATAGGATAGGATAGAGGAACGGATAGGATAGAGGATTGGATAGGATAGAGGATAGGATACGATAGAGGATAGGATAGGATTGAGGATACGATAGGATAGAGGACAGGATAGGATACAGGATACGATATTATAGAGGATAATATAGGATAGAGAAGAGGATAGGATAGATGATGTTATAGGATAGATGATAGGATAGGATAGAGGATACGATATTATAGATGATAGAATAGGATCGAGTATTGGATAGGATAGAGAATAGGATAGAGGATAGGATTGGATAGAGAATAGGATAGAGGATAGGATAGGGGATTGGATAGCATAGAGGATATTATAGGATAGAGGATATGATAGGATGGAGTATAGAATAGAATTGAGGATAGGATAGGATAGAATATAGGATAGGATAAAGAATAGGATAGGATAGATGATATTATAGGATAGAGGATAGAATATGATTGAGGATACGATATTATACAGGATAGGATAGGATAGAGGATAGGATGGGATAGAGAATAGGGTAGGATAGAGGGTAGGATAGGATAGAGGGCAGGATAGGTTAGAGGACAGGATAGGGGATTGGATAGGATAGATGATAGGGTCGGATAGAGGATAGGATAGGATAGGATAGAGGATAGGAAAGGATAGAGGATATAAAAGGATAGGGGATAGGATAGGATAGAGGATATGATAGGATAGGTGATAGGATAGGATAGAGGATAGGGGATTGGATAGGATAGAGGATAGGATAGAGGCTAGGATAGGATAGATGATATTGCAGGATAGAGGACAGCATAGGATAGAGGATAGGATAGGATAGCGGATTGGATAGGATAGAGGATATGATAGAGGATAGGATAGAGGATTGGACAGGATAGAGGATACGATACGATAGAGGATAGAATAGAGAATAGGATAGGATAGAGGATAGGATAGGGGATTGAATCGGATACAGGATAGGAGACGGATGAGGATAGGATAGGATAGGATAGAGAATAGGATAGGATAGATGATATTGCAGGATAGAGGACAGGATAGGATAGAGGATAAGATAGGATAGAGGATAGGATAGGATAGAGGATAGGATAGCGGATTGGATAGGATAGAGGATAGGATACGATAGAGAATAGGATAGGATAGGATAGAGAATAGGATAGGATTGAGAATAGGACAGGATAGAGGATAGGATAGGATAGAGAATAGGATAGGACAGAGGATAGGATAGGCTAGAGGATAGGATAGGATAGAGGATAGGATAGGATAGAGGATAGGATAGGATAGATGATAGGGTCGGATAGAGGATAGGATAGGGGATTGGATACGATAGACGATAGGATAGGATAGAGGATTGGATAGGATAGAGGATAGGATAGGGGATTGGATAGGATAGAGGATAGGATAGGATAGAGGATAGGATAGGATAGGGGATTGGATAGGATAGAGGATACGATAGGATAGAGGATAGGATAGAGAGTAGGATAGAGGATAGGATAGGGGATTGGAGAGGATAGAGGATAGGATAGGATACAGGATAGGATAGGATAGAGGATAGGATAGGATAGAGGATAGGATAGGATAGAGGATAGGATAGGATAGAGGATAGGATAGGATAGAGGATAGGATAGGATAGGATAGAGGATAGGATAGGATAGGATAGAGGATAGGATAGGATAGAAGATCGGATAGGATAAGATAGAGTATAGGATCGGGGATTGGGTAGGATAGAGGACATTACACGATAGAAGATAGGATAGGATGGAGGATAGGATATAATAGACGATAGGATAGGATAGAGGATAGGAGAGGATAGAGGATAGGATAGGATAGAGGATAGGATAGGATAGAGGATAGGATAGGAAAGAGGATAGGATAGGATAGAGAATGGGATAGGATAGAGGATAGGATAGGATAGAGGATAGCACAGAGAATAGGATAGGATAGAGGATAGGATAGGGGATTGGATCGGATACAAGATAGGATACGATACAGGATAGGATAGGATAGAGGATAGGATAGGGGATTGGATCGGATACAAGATAGGATACGATAGAGGATAGGATAGGATAGAGGATAGGATAGGATAGAGGAGAGGATAGGATAGAGGATAGGATAGGATTGAGGATACGATAGGATAGAGGACAGGATAGGATACAGGATACGATATTATAGAGGATAGGATAGGATAGAGAAGAGGATAGGATAGATGATGTTATAGGATAGATGATAGGATAGGATAGAGGATACGATATTATAGATGATAGAATAGGATCGAGTATTGGATAGGATAGAGAATAGGATAGGGGATTGGATAGGATAGAGGATAGGATAGGATAGAGGATAGGATAGGATAGGGGATTGGATAGGATAGAGGATACGATAGGATAGAGGATAGGATAGAGAGTAGGATAGAGGATAGGATAGGGGATTGGAGAGGATAGAGGATAGGATAGGATACAGGATAGGATAGGATAGAGGATAGGATAGGATAGAGGATAGGATAGGATAGAGGATAGGATAGGATAGAGGATAGGATAGGATAGAGGATAGGATAGGATAGGATAGAGGATAGGATAGGATAGGATAGAGGATAGGATAGGATAGAAGATCGGATAGGATAAGATAGAGTATAGGATAGGGGATTGGGTAGAATAGAGGACATTAGACGATAGAGGATAGGATAGGATAGAGGATAGGATAGGATAGAGGATAGGATAGGATAGAGGATAGGATAGGATAGAGGATAGGATAGGATAGAGGATAGGATAGGATAGAGGATAGGATAGGATAGAGGATAGGATAGGATAGAGGATAGGATAGGATAGAGGATAGGATAGGATAGATGATAGGATAGGATAGAGGATAGGATAGGATAGAGGATAGGATAGGATAGGATAGAGGATAGGATAGGATAGAGGATACGATAGGATAGAGAAGAGGATAGGACAGATGATGTTATAGGATACAGGATAAGATAGGATAGAGGATACGATATTATAGATGATAGCATAGGATCGAGTATTGGATAGGATAGAGAATAGGACGGGATAGAGGATAGGATACGATAGAGGATAGGATAGGATAGAGGGTAGGATAGGATAGAGGATTGGATAGGATAGAGGATAGTATACGATAGAGGATAGGATAGGATTGAGGATACGATATGATAGAGGACAGGATAGGATACAGGATACGATATTATAGATGATAGAATAGGATCGAGTATTGGATAGGATAGAGAATAGGATAGGGGATTGGATAGGATAGACGATAGGATAGGATAGAGGATAGGATAGGATAGAGGATTGGATAGGATAGAGGATAGGAGAGGATAGAGGATAGGATAGCATAGAGGATACGATAGCGGATAGGATAGGATGGAGTATAGAATAGACTTGAGGATAGGATAGGATAGAATATAGGATAGGATAAAGAATATTATAGGATAGATGATATTATAGGATAGAGGATAGAATAGGATAGAGGATAGGATAGGGTTGAGGATAGGATAGGATAGAGGATAGGATAGGATAGAGGATAGGAGAGGATACAGGATAGGATAGCATACAGGATAGGATAGAGGATAGGATAGAGGAATGGATAGGATACAGGATAGGAGACGATAGAGGATAGGATAGGATAGAGGATAGGATAGGGGAATGGATAGAATAGGGGTTTGGATAGAATAGAGGATAGGATAGGATAGAGGATTGGATAGGATAGAGGATACGATAGGATGGAGGATAGGATAGGATAGAGGATAGGATAGGATAGAGGATAGGATAGGATAGAGGATAGGATAGCATAGAGGATAGGATAGGATAGAGGATAGGATAGGATAGAGGATAGGATAGGATACAGGATACGATATTATAGAGGATAGGATAGAGGATAGGATAGGATAGAGGATAGGATAGGATAGAGGATAGGATAGGATAGAGGATAGGATATAATAGAGGATACGATATTATAGAGGACAGGATAGGACAGAGGATAGGATAGGATAGAGGATAGGATGGGATAGAGGATAGAATAGATACAGGATAGGATAGGATAGAGGATAGGATAGGATAGAGGTTAGGATAGGATAGAGGATACGATAGGATAGAGGATAGGATAGAGGATTGGATAGGATATAGGACAGGTTACGATAGAGGATAGGATAGGATAGAGGATAGGATAGGTTAGAGGATAGGATAGGATTGAGGATAGGATCGAGGATAGGATAGGATAGAGGATAGGATAAGATAGAGGATAGGATAGGATAGAGGATAGGATAGGATAGCGGATAGGATCGGATAGAGGATAGGATAGGATAGATGATAGGATAGGATAGAGGATAGGGTAGGATAGAGGATAGAATAGGATAGAGGATACGATATTATAGAGGAGAGGATAGGATAGAGGATAGGACAGCATAGAGGATAGGATATAGGATTGAGGATAGGAGAGGATAGAGCAGATGATAGAGGATAGGAAAGAATTGAGGATAGGATAGGATAGAATATAGGATAGAATAGAAAATAGGATAGGACAGATGATATTATAGGATAGAGGATAGGATAGGATGGAGGATAAGATAGGATAGATGATAAGATAGGATAGCGGAAAGGATAGGGTGGAGTATAGGATAGGATAGAGGATAGGATAGGATAGAGAATAGGATAGGATAGGGAATAGGATAGGGTAGATGATATTATTGGATAGAGGATAGGATATGATAGAGGATACGATAGGATGGAGGATAGGATAGGATAGAGGATAGGATAGGATAGAGGACAGGATAGGATAGAGGATAGGATAGGATAGAGGATAGGATAGGATAGAGGATAGGATAGGATAGAGGATAGGATAGAGGATAGGATAGGATAGGATAGAGGATAGGATAGGATAGAGGATACGATAGGATAGAGAAGAGGATAGGACAGATGATGTTATAGGATACAGGATAAGATAGGATAGAGGATACGATATTATAGATGATAGCATAGGATCGAGTATTGGATAGGATAGAGAAGAGGATAGGACAGATGATGTTATAGGATACAGGATAAGATAGGATAGAGGATACGATATTATAGATGATAGCATAGGATCGAGTATTGGATAGGATAGAGAAGAGGATAGGACAGATGATGTTATAGGATACAGGATAAGATAGGATAGAGGATACGATATTATAGATGATAGCATAGGATCGAGTATTGGATAGGATAGAGAATAGGACGGGATAGAGGATAGGATACGATAGAGGATAGGATAGGATAGAGGATAGGATAGGATAGAGGATTGGATAGGATAGAGGATAGTATACGATAGAGGATAGGATAGGATTGAGGATACGATATGATAGAGGACAGGATAGGATACAGGATACGATATTATAGATGATAGAATAGGATCGAGTATTGGATAGGATAGAGAATAGGATAGGGGATTGGATAGGATAGAGGATAGGAGACGATAGAGGATAGGATAGGATAGAGGATAGGATAGGGGATTGGATAGGATAGGGGTTTGGATAGAATAGAGGATGGGATAGAATAGAGGATAGGATAGGATAGAGGATAGGATACGATAGAGGATAGCACAGAGAATAGGATATGATAGAGGATAGGATACGAGATTGGATAGGATACAGGCTAGGAGACGATAGAGAACAGGATAGGATAGATGGTATTATAGGAAAGAAGATACAAGGATAAGAGGATTATAGGAAAGATGATAGGATAGGATAGAGAATGGGATAGGATAGAGGATAGGATAGGATAGAGGATAGGATAGGATAGAGGATAGGATAGGATAGAGGATAGGATAGAGGATAGGATAGGATACAGGATAGGATAGGATAGAGGATAGGATAGGATTGGTAATAGGATAGGATAGAGGATATGATAGGATAGAGGATACGATAGGATACAGGATAGGATAGGATAGAGGATAGGATAGGATTGATAATAGGATAGGATAGAGGATATGATAGGATAGAGGATACGATAGCATAGAGGATAGGATAGGATAGAGGATAGGATAGGATAAAGGATAGGATAGGATAGAGAATAGGATAGGAAAGACGATAGGATAGGATAGAGAATGGGATAGGATAGAGGATAGGATAGGATAGAGGATAGCACAGAGAATAGGATAGGATAGAAGATAGGATAGAAGATTGGATAGGATACACGCTAGGAGACGATAGAGAATAGGATAGGATAGATGGTATTATAGGAAAGAGGATACGATAGGATAGAGGATAGGATAGGATAGAGGATAGGATAGGATAGAGGATAGGATAGTATTGAGGATAGGATTGGAGAGAGGCTAGGATAGGATAAAGGATAGGATAGGATAGAGAATACGATAGCAAAGAGGATAGGATAGGATAGAGAATGGGATAGGATAGAGGATAGGATAGGATAGAGGATAGCACAGAGAATAGGATAGGATAGAGGATAGGATAGAGGATTGGATAGGATAGAGGATAGGATAGGGTTGAGGATAGGATAGGAAAGAGGATAGGATACGAAAGAGATTCGGATAGGGTAGATGATGTTATAGGAAAGAGGATAGGATATGATAGAGGATACGATATTATAGAGAATAGGATAGGATGGAGGATCGGATAGGATAGGATAGAGGATAGGATAGGGGATTGGATGGGATAGAGGATAGGAGACGATAGAGGATAGGATACGATAGAGGATAGGATAGGGGATTGGGTAGGATAGAGGACAGGAGACGATAGAGGATAGGATAGGATAGAGGATAGGATAGGATAGAGGATAGGATAGGATAGGATAGTTGATAGGATAGGACAGAAGTTACGATAGGATAGAGGATAGGATAGGATAGGGGATAGGATAGGATTGAGGATAGGATAGGATAGAGGATAGGATATTATAGAGGATAGGATAGGATAGAGGATATTATAGGATATAGGATACGATAGGATAGAGGATAGGGTACGATAGAGGATGGGATCGGATAGAGGATACGATAGGATAGAGGATGTGATAGGATAGAGGACAGGATAGGATAGAGGATCGGATAGGATACAGAATTTGATAGGATAGAGGATAGGATACGATAGATGATAGGATGGGATTGAGGATACGATAGGATAGAGGACGGGATAGGATATAAGATACGATGTTACAGAGGATAGGATAGGTTAGAGAAGAGGATAGGAAAGATGATGTTATAGGATAGAGGATAGGATAGGATAGAGGATACGATATTATAGATGATAGAATAGGATCGAGTATTGGATAGGATAGAGAATAGGATAGGGGATTGGATAGGATAGAGGATAGGATAGGATAGAGAATAGGATAGGATAGAGGATTGGATAGGATAGAGGATAGGATAGGATAGAGGATACGATAGCATAGGATAGAGGGTAGGGTAGGATAGAGGATAGGATAGGATAGAGGATAGGATAGAGGATAGGATAGGATAGAGGATAGGATAGGATAGAGGATAGGATAGGATAGAGGATAGGATAGGATAGAGGATAGGATAGGATAGAGGATAGGATAGGATAGAGGATAGGATAGGATAGAGGATAGGATAGGATAGAGGATAGGATAGGATAGAGGATAGGATAGGTTAGAGAATAGTATAGGATAGAGGATAGGATAGGATAGAGGATAGGATAGGATAGCGGATAGGATAGGATAGAGGATAGGATAGTATAGAGGATAGGATAGGATAAAGGATATGATAGGATAGAGGATATAATGGGATAGGATAGAAAATTGGATAGGATAGAGTGTAGGAGACGATAGAGGATAGGATAGAGAATAGGATAGGCTAGAGGATAGGATGGTGGATTGGATAGGATAGAGGACAGGAGACGATAGATGACAGGATAGGGTAGAGGATAGGATAGGATTGAGGATATTATAGGATAGAGGATAGAACATGATTGAGGATAGAATATGATAGAGGATACGATATTATAGAGGATAGGATACGATAGAGAATAGGATAGGGGATTGGATAGGATAGGGGATTGGATAGGATAGAGGATAGGAAATTATAGAGGATAGGATAGGATAGAGGATATTATAGGATATAGGATACGATAGGATAGAGGATAGGGTACGATAGAGGATGGGATCGGATAGAGGATACGATAGGATAGAGGATGTGATAGGATAGAGGACAGGATAGGATAGAGGATCGGATAGGATACAGAATTTGATAGGATAGAGGATAGGATACGATAGATGATAGGATGGGATTGAGGATACGATAGGATAGAGGACGGGATAGGATATAAGATACGATGTTATAGAGGATAGGATAGGATAGAGAAGAGGATAGGATAGATGATGTTATAGGATAGAGGATACGATATTCTAGATGATAGAATAGGATCGAGTATTGGATAGGATAGAGAATAGGATAGGTGATTGGATAGGATAGAGGATAGGATAGGATAGAGGATAGGATAGGGGATTGGATAGGATACAGGATATGATAGGATAGAGAATAGGATAGGAGAGAGGATAGGATAGGATAAAGGATAGGATAGGATAGAGAATAGGATAGGAAAGAGGATAGGATAGGATAGAGAATGGGATAGGATAGAGGATAGGATAGGATAGAGGATAGCACAGAGAATAGGATAGGATAGAGGATAGCACAGAGAATAGGATAGGATAGAGGATAGGATAGGGGATCGGATAGGATAGAGGATAGGATAGGAAAGAGGATAGGATAGGATAGAGAATGGGATAGGATAGAGGATAGGATAGGATAGAGGATAGCACAGAGAATAGGATAGGATAGAGGATAGGATAGGGGATTTGATAGGATAGAGGACAGGATAGGATAGAGGATAGGATAGAGGATAGCATAGGATAGGATAGAGGATAGGATAGGATAGAGGATAGGATAGGATACAGGATAGAGGATAGGATAGGATAGAAGATCGGATAGGATAAGATAGAGTATAGGATAGGTGATTGGGTAGGATAGAGGACAGGAGACGATAGAAGATAGGATTGGATAGAGGATAGGATATAATAGACGATAGGATAGGATAGAGGATAGGAGAGGATAGAGGATAGGATAGGATAGAGGATAGGATAGGATAGAGGATAGGATAGGAAAGAGGATAGGATAGGATAGAGAATGGGATAGGATAGAGGATAGGATAGGATAGAGGATAGCACAGAGAATAGGATAGGATAGAGGATAGGATAGGGGATTGGATAGGATACAGGATAGGATAGGATTGAGGATAGGATAGGAAAGAGGATAAGATAGGAAAGAGATTCGGATAGGGTAGATGATGTTATAGGAAAGAGGACAGGATATGATAGAGGATACGATATTATAGAGAATAGGATAGGATGGAGGATCGGATAGGATAGGTTAGAGGATAGGATAGGGGATTGGGTAGGATAGAGGATACGATAGGATAGAGGATAGGATAGAGAGTAGGATAGGATAGAGGATAGGAGACGATAGAGGATAGGATTGGATAGAGAATAGGATAGAGGATAGGATAGGGGATTGGAGAGGATAGAGGATAGGATAGGATACAGGATACAGGATAGGATAGGATAGAGGATAGGATAGGATAGAGGATAGGATAGGATAGAGGATACGATAGGAGAGAATAGGATAGGATAGAGGATAGGATAGGATAGAGGATAGGATAGGATAGAGGATAGGATAGGATAGAGGATAGGATAGGATAGAGGATAGGATAGGATAGAGGATAGGATAGGATAGAGGATAGGATAGGATAGAGGATAGGATAGGATAGAGGATAGGATAGGATAGGATAGGATAGGATAGAGGATAGGATAGGATAGAAGATCGGATAGGATAAGATAGAGTATAGGATAGGGGATTGGCTAGGATAGAGGACAGGAGACGGTAGAAGATAGGATAGCATAGAGGATAGGATAGAGGATTGGGTAGGATAGAGGATACGATACGATAGAGGATAGGATAGAGAATAGGATAGGATAGATGATTGGATAGGGGATTGGATCGGATACAAGATAGGATACGATAGAGGATAGGATAGGATAGAGGATAGGATAGGATAGAGGATAGGATAGCATAGAGGATAGGATAGAGGATTGGATAGGATAGAGGATACGATACGATAGAGGATAGGATAGAGAATAGGATAGGATAGAGGATAGGATACGATAGAGGATAGGATAGGATAGAGGATTGGATAGGATAGAGGATACTATAGGATAGAGGATAGGATAGAGGATTGGAGACGATAGAGCATAGGAGACGATAGAGGATAGGATAAAGGATAGGATACAGGATATTATAGGATAGAGAATACGATAGGATAGCGGATAGGATAGGATGGAGTATAGCATAGAATTGATGATAGCATAGGATTGAAGATAGGATGGGATAGAGGACAGGATAGGATAGAGGATAGGATAGAGGATAGGATAGGATAGAGGATAGGATAGGATAGGATAGAGGATAGGATAGGATAGAGGATTGGATAGGACAGATGATAGGATAGAGAATAGGATAGGATAGAGGATAGGATAGGATAGAGGATAGCACAGAGAATAGGATAGGATAGAGGATAGGATAGGATAGAGGATATGATATCATAGAGGATACGATAGGATAGAGGATAGGATAGTATAGAGGAAAGGATAGGTTAGAGGATAGGATAGGATAGAGGATAGAAAGGGATTGAGGATAGGATTGGAGAGAGGATAGGATAGGATACAGGATAGGATAGGATAGAGAATAGGATAGGAAAGAGGATAGGATAGGATAGAGAATGGGATAGGATAGAGGATAGGATAGGATAGAGGATAGCACAGAGAATAGGATAGGATAGAGGATAGCACACAGAATAGGATAGCATAGAGGAAAGGATAGGGGATTGGATAGGGTAGAGGATACGATAGGATTGAGGATAGGATAGGAAAGAGGATAGGATAGGGGATTGGATGGGATAGAGGATAGGATAAGATAGAGGATAGGATAGGGGATTGGGTAGGTAAGAGGACAGGAGACGATAGAAGGTAGGTTAGGATAGAGGATAGGATAGGATACAGGATAGGATAGGATAGAGAATAGGAAAGGATAGAGGATAGGATAGGATAGAGGATAGGATAGGATAGAGGATAGGATAGGATAGAGGATAGGATAGGATAGAGGATAGGATAGGATGGAGGATAGGATAGGATAGAGAATAGGATAGGATAGGGAATAGGGCAGGGTAGATGATATTATTGGATAGAGGATAGGATATGATACAGGATACGATATTATAGAGGATAGGATAGGATAGAGGAACGGATAGGATAGAGGATTGGATAGGATAGAGGATAGGATACGATAGAGGATAGGATAGGATTGAGGATACGATAGGATAGAGGACAGGATAGGATACAGGATACGATATTATAGAGGATAATATAGGATAGAGAAGAGGATAGGATAGATGATGTTATAGGATAGATGATAGGATAGGATAGAGGATACGATATTATAGATGATAGAATAGGATCGAGTATTGGATAGGATAGAGAATAGGATAGAGGATAGGATTGGATAGAGAATAGGATAGAGGATAGGATAGGGGATTGGATAGCATAGATGATATTATAGGATAGAGGATATGATAGGATGGAGTATAGAATAGAATTGAGGATAGGATAGGATAGAATATAGGATAGGATAAAGAATAGGATAGGATAGATGATATTATAGGATAGAGGATAGAATATGATTGAGGATACGATATTATACAGGATAGGATAGGATAGAGGATAGGATGGGATAGAGAATAGGGTGGGATAGAGGGTAGGATAGGATAGAGGGCAGGATAGGTTAGAGGACAGGATAGGGGATTGGATAGGATAGATGATAGGGTCTGATAGAGGATAGGATAGGATAGGATAGAGGATAGGAAAGGATAGAGGATATAAAAGGATAGGGGATAGGATGGGATAGAGAATAGGGTAGGATAGAGGGTAGGATAGGATAGAGGGCAGGATAGGTTAGAGGACAGGATAGGGGATTGGATAGGATAGATGATATTGCAGGATAGAGGACAGCATAGGATAGAGGATAGGATAGGATAGCGGATTGGATAGGATAGAGGATATGATAGAGGATAGGATAGAGGATTGGACAGGATAGAGGATACGATACGATAGAGGATAGGATAGAGAATAGGATAGGATAGAGGATAGGATAGGGGATTGAATCGGATACAGGATAGGAGACGGATGAGGATAGGATAGGATAGGATAGAGAATAGGATAGGATAGATGATATTGCAGGATAGAGGACAGGATAGGATAGAGGATAAGATAGGATAGAGGATAGGATAGGATAGAGGATAGGATAGCGGATTGGATAGGATAGAGGATAGGATACGATAGAGAATAGGATAGGATAGGATAGAGAATAGGATAGGATTGAGAATAGGACAGGATAGAGGATAGGATAGGATAGAGAATAGGATAGGACAGAGGATAGGATAGGCTAGAGGATAGGATAGGATAGAGGATAGGATAGGATAGAGGATAGGATAGGATAGATGATAGGGTCGGATAGAGGATAGGATAGGGGATTGGATACGATAGACGATAGGATAGGATAAAGGATTGGATAGGATAGAGGATAGGATAGGATAGCGGAAAGGATAGGGTAGAGTATAGAATAGGATAGAGGATATGATAGAGTATAGGATAGGGGATTGGATAGGATAGAGGATAGGATAGGATAGAGGATAGGATAGGATAGGATAGAGGATAGGATAGGATAGAGGATAGGATAGGATAGAGGATAGGATAGGATGGAGGATAGGATAGGATAGAGAATAGGATAGGATAGGGAATAGGATAGGGTAGATGATATTATTGGATAGAGGATAGGATATGATACAGGATACGATATTATAGAGGATAGGATAGGATAGAGGATAGGATAGGATAGAGGATCGGATAGGATAGAAGATTGGATAGGATAGAGGATAGGATACGATAGAGGATAGGATAGGATTGAGGATACGATAGGATAGAGGACAGGATAGGATACAGGATACGATATTATAGAGGATAGGATAGGATAGAGAAGAGGATAGGATAGATGATGTTATAGGATAGATGATAGGATAGGTAGAGGATACGATATTATAGATGATAGAATAGGATCGAGTATTGGATAGGATAGAGAATAGGATAGGGGATTGGATAGGATAGAGGATAGGATAGGATAGAGGATAGGATAGGATAGGGGATTGGATAGGATAGAGGATACGATAGGATAGAGGATAGGATAGAGAGTAGGATAGAGGATAGGATAGGGGATTGGAGAGGATAGAGGATAGGATAGGATACAGGATAGGATAGGATAGAGGATAGGATAGGATAGAGGATAGGATAGGATAGAGGATAGGATAGGATAGGATAGAGGATAGGATAGGATAGAGGATAGGATAGGATAGAGGATAGGATAGGATAGAGGATAGGATAGGATAGGATAGAGGATAGGATAGAGGATAGGATAGGATAGGATAGAGGATAGGATAGGATAGAAGATCGGATAGGATAAGATAGAGTATAGGATAGGGGATTGGGTAGGATAGAGGACATTAGACGATAGATGATAGGATAGGATAGAGGATAGGATATAATAGACGATAGGATAGGATAGAGGATAGGACAGGATAGAGGATAGGATACGATAGAGGATAGGATAGGATAGAGGATAGGATAGGATAGAGGATAGGATAGGATAGAGGATAGGATAGGATAGAGGATAGGATAGGATAGAGGATAGGATAGGATAGAGGATAGGATAGGATAGGATAGAGGATAGGATAGGATAGAGGATAGGATAGGATAGAGGATAGGATAGGATAGAGGATAGGATAGGATAGAGGATAGGATAGGATAGAGGATAGGATAGGATAGAGGATAGGATAGGATAGAGGATAGGATAGGATAGGATAGAGGATAGGATAGGATTGAGGATACGATATGATAGAGGACAGGATAGGATACAGGATACGATATTATAGATGATAGAATAGGATCGAGTATTGGATAGGATAGAGAATAGGATAGGGGATTGGATAGGATAGACGATAGGATAGGATAGAGGATAGGATAGGATAGAGGATTGGATAGGATAGAGGATAGGAGAGGATAGAGGATAGGATAGCATAGAGGATAGGATAGCGGATAGGATAGGATGGAGTATAGAATAGACTTGAGGATAGGATAGGATAGAATATAGGATAGGATAAAGAATATTATAGGATAGATGATATTATAGGATAGAGGATAGAATAGGATAGAGGATAGGATAGGGTTGAGGATAGGATAGGATAGAGGATAGGATAGGATAGAGGATAGGAGAGGATACAGGATAGGATAGCATACAGGATAGGATAGAGGATAGGATAGAGGAATGGATAGGATACAGGATAGGAGACGATAGAGGATAGGATAGGATAGAGGATAGGATAGGGGATTGGATAGAATAGGGGTTTGGATAGAATAGAGGATAGGATAGGATAGAGGATTGGATAGGATAGAGGATACGATAGGATGGAGGATAGGATAGGTTAGAGGATAGGATAGGATTGAGGATAGGATCGAGGATAGGATAGGATAGAGGATATGATAAGATAGAGGATAGGATAGGATAGACGATATGACAGGATAGAGTATAGGATAGGGCAGAGGATGTGATAGGATACAGGATACGATAGGATAGAGGATAGGATAGCATGGAGGATAGGATAGGATTAAGGATAGGATAGGATAGACGATAGGATAGGATAGAGGATAGGATACGATAGAGGATAGGATAGGATAGGATAGAGAATAGGATAGAGAATAGGATAGAATAGAGGATACGATAGGGGATTGGATCGGATACAGGATAGGATAGGATTGAGGATAGGATAGGAAAGAGGATAGGATAGGAAAGAGATTCGGATAGGGTAGATGATGTTATAGGAAAGAGGATAGGATATGATAGAGGATACGATATTATAGAGAATAGGATAGGATAGGATAGAGGATAGGATAGGGGATTGGATGGGATAGAGGATAGGAGAGGATAGAGGATAGGATAAGATAGAGGATAGGATAGGATAGAGGATAGGATAGCATAGAGGATAGGATAGAGGATAGGATAGAGGATAGGATAGAGGATAGGATAGAGGATTGGATAGGATAGAGGATACGATACGATAGAGGATAGGATAGAGTATAGGATATGATAGAGGATACGATATTATAGAGAATAGGATATGATAGAGGATACGATATTATAGAGAATAGGATGGGATGGAGGATCGGATAGGATAGGATAGAGGATAGGATAGGGGATTGAATGGGATAGAGGATAGGAGACGATAGAGGATAGGATAAGATAGAGGATAGGATAGGGGATTGGGTAGGATAGAGCACAGGAGACGATGGAGGGTAGGATAGGATAGAGGATAGGATAGGATAGAGGATAGGATAGCCTAGAGGATAGGATAGAGGATTGGATAGGATAGAAGGTACGATACGATAGAGGATAGGATAGAGAATAGGATAGGATAGAGGATAGGATAGGGGATTGGATCGGATACAGGATAGGATACGATAGAGGATAGGATAGGATAGAGGATAGGATAGGATAGAGGATAGGAGAGGATAGAGAAGAGGCTATGATAGATGATGTTATAGGATACAGGATAGGATAGGATAGAGGATACGATATTATAGATGATAGCATAGGATCGAGTATTGGATAGGATAGAGAATAGGACGGGATAGAGGATAGGATACGTTAGAGGATAGGATAGGATAGAGGATTGGATAGGATAGATGATACTATAGGTAGAGGATAGGATAGAGAATAGGATAGGATAGAGGATAGGAGACGATAGAGCATAGGAGACGATAGAGGATAGGATAGAGGATTGGATAGAGGATATTATAGGATAGAGAATAGGATAGGATAGCGGATAGGATAGGATGGAGTATAGCATAGAATTGAGGATAGCATAGGATTGAGGATAGGAAGGGATAGAGGATAGGATAGAGGATAGGATAGGATAGAGGATAGGGTAGGATAGAGGATAGGATATAGGATTGAGGATAGGAGAGGATAGAGCAGATGATAGAGGATAGGAAAGAATTGAGGATAGGATAGGATAGAATATAGGATAGAATAGAAAATAGGATAGGACAGATGATATTATAGGATAGAGGATAGGATAGGATGGAGGATAGGATAGGATAGATGATAAGATAGGATAGCGGAAAGGATAGGGTGGAGTATAGGATAGGATAGAGGATAGGATAGGATAGAGAATAGGATAGGATAGGGAATAGGATAGGGTAGATGATATTATTGGATAGAGGATAGGATATGATAGAGGATACGATAGGATGGAGGATAGGATAGGATAGAGGATAGGATAGGATAGAGGATAGGATAGGATAGAGGATAGGATAGGATAGAGGATAGGATAGGATAGAGGATAGGATAGGATAGAGGATAGGATAGAGGATAGGATAGAGGATAGGATAGGATAGGATAGAGGATAGGATAGAGGATAGGATAGGATAGAGGATAGGATAGGATAGAGGATACGATAGGATAGAGAAGAGGATAGGACAGATGATGTTATATGATACAGGATAAGATAGGATAGAGGATACGATATTATAGATGATAGCATAGGATCGAGTATTGGATAGGATAGAGAATAGGACGGGATAGAGGATAGGATACGATAGAGGATAGGATAGGATAGAGGATAGGATAGGATAGAGGATTGGATAGGATAGAGGATAGTATACGATAGAGGATAGGATAGGATTGAGGATACGATATGATAGAGGACAGGATAGGATACAGGATACGATATTATAGATGATAGAATAGGATCGAGTATTGGATAGGATAGAGAATAGGATAGGATAGAGGATACGATAGGATAGAGAAGAGGATAGGACAGATGATGTTATAGGATACAGGATAAGATAGGATAGAGGATACGATATTATAGATGATAGCATAGGATCGAGTATTGGATAGGATAGAGAATAGGACGGGATAGAGGATAGGATACGATAGAGGGTAGGATAGGATAGAGGATTGGATAGGATAGAGGATAGTATACGATAGAGGATAGGATAGGATTGAGGATACGATATGATAGAGGACAGGATAGGATACAGGATACGATATTATAGATGATAGAATAGGATCGAGTATTGGATAGGATAGAGAATAGGATAGGGGATTGCATAGGATAGACGATAGGATAGGATAGAGGATAGGATAGGATAGAGGATTGGATAGGATAGAGGATAGGAGAGGATAGAGGATAGGATAGCATAGAGGATAGGATAGCGGATAGGATAGGATGGAGTATAGAATAGACTTGAGGATAGGATAGGATAGAATATAGGATAGGATAAAGAATATTATAGGATAGATGATATTATAGGATAGAGGATAGAATAGGATAGAGGATAGGATAGGGTTGAGGATAGGATAGGATAGAGGATAGGATAGGATAGAGGATAGGATAGGATAGAGGATAGGATAGGATAGAGGATAGGATAGGATAGAGGATAGGATAGGATAGAGGATAGGATATAGGATTGGATAGGATACTATAGAGGATAGGATAGGATAGAATTGAGAATAGGATAGGATAGATGATATTATAGGATAGAGGACAGGATAGGACAGAGGAAACGATATTATAGAGGATAGGATATGATAGAGGATAGGATAGAATAGAGGATAGGATAGGATAGAGGATAGGATAGGATAGAGGATAGGATAGGATAGAGGATGGGATAGGATAGAGGATAGGATAGGATAGAGGATAGGATAGGATAGAGGTTGGGATAGGATAGAGGATAGGATAGGATAGAGGATAGGATAGGATAGAGGATAGGATAGAATAGAGGATAGGATAGGATAGAGGATAGGATAGGATAGATGATATTGTAGGATAGAGGAAGGATAGGACAGAGGATACGATATTATAGAGGATAGGATAGCATAGCGGGAAGGGTAGGATAGAGGATAGGATCGGGGATTGGATAGGATAGGGGATTGGATAGGATAGGGGATTGGATAGGATAGAGGACAGGAGACGATAGAGGATAGGATAAGTTAGAGGATAGGATAGGATAGAGGATAGGATAGGATAGAGAATAGGGTAGGATAGAGGATAGGATAGGATAGAGGATAGGATAGGATAGAGGATAGGATAGGATAGGATAGAGGATAGGATAGGATAGGATAGAGGATAGGATATGATAGAGGATAGAGGATAGGATAGGATAGACGATAGGATGGGATAGTGAATAGGATAGGATAGATGATATTATGGGATAGAGGATACAATATGATAGAGGATACGATATTATAGAGGGTAGGATAGGGGATTGGATCGGATAGAGGATAGGTGACGATAGACGATAGGATAGTATAGATGACAGGATAGGATAGCAATTAGGACAGGATAGACGATATTATAGGAAAGAGGATAGGATATCATAGAGGATACGATATTATACAGGATAGGATAGGATAGAGGATTCGGATAGGATAGAGGATTGGATAGGATAGAGGATAGGATAGGATAGAGGATAGGATAGGATAGGATAGAGGATGGGATAGGATAGAGGATAGGATAGGATAGAGGATAGGATAGGATAGAGGATAGGATAGGATAGAGGATAGGATAGGATAGAGGATAGGATAGGATAGAGGATAGGATAGGATAGAGGATAGGATAGGATAGAGGATAGGATAGGATAGGATAGAGGATAGGACAGGATAGGATAGAGGATAGGATAGGATAGAGGATAGGATGGGATAGAGGATAGGATAGGATAGAGGATAGGTTAGGATAGAGGATAGGAAAGGATAGGCGATTGGATCGCATACATGATAGGATACGATAGAGGATAGGATAAGATAGAGGATATGATAGGATAGAGGATAGGATAGGATAGAGGATAGGATAGGATAGAGGATAGGATAGGATAGAGGATAGGATAGGATAGAGGATAGGATAGGATAGAGGATAGGATAGGATAGAGGATAGGATAGGATAGAGGATAGGATAGGATAGAGGATAGGGTAGGATAGAGGATAGGATAGGATAGAGGATAGGATAGGATAGAGGATAGGATAGGATAGAGGATAGGATAGGATAGAGGATAGGATAGGATAGAGGATAGGATAGGATAGAGGATAGGATAGGATAGAGGATAGGATAGGATAGAGGATAGGATAGGATAGAGGATAGGATAGGATAGAGGATAGGTTAGGATAGAAGATAGGATAGGATAGAGGATAGGATAGGATAGAGGATAGGATATAGGATTGGATAGGATACTATAGAGGATAGGATAGGATAGACGATAGGATAGTATAGTGTATAGGATAGGATAGAGCAGACGATAGAGGATAGGATAGGATAGAGGATAGGATAGAGGATAGGAGACGATAGAGGATAGGATTATGGATTGGATAGGATAGAGGATAGGACAGGATAGAGAATAGGATAGGGTAGTGGATAGGATAGGGTAGAGGATCGGATAGGATAGACGATAGGATAGGATTGAGGATATTATAGGATAGAGGATAGGATTGGATAGAGGATACGATATTATAGAGGATAGGATAAGATTGAGGATGGGATCGGATAGAGGATAGGATATGATAGAGGATAGGATAGGATAGACGTCAGGATAGAGAATAGGATAGGGTAGAGGATAGGATAGAAGATAGGATCGGATAGAGGATACGATATTATAGAGGATAAGATAGGATAGAGGATAGGATCGGATAGAGGATATGATAGAGGAATGGATAATATAGAGAATAGGATTGGATAGAGGATAGGATAAGTTATAGGATAGGATAGGATAGAGAATAGTATAGGATAGATGTTATTATAGGAAAGAGGATAGGATATGATAGAGGATAGGATAGGATGGAGGATAGGGTAGGATAGAAAAGAGGATAGGATAGATAATATTATAGGATAGATAATATTATAGGAAAGAGGATAGGATATGATAGAGGAAACGATATTATAGAGGATCGGATAGGATAGAGGATTGGATAGGATAAAGGATAGGATATGATATAGGATAGGATAGGATAGAGGACAGGATAGAGAATAGGATAGGCTAGAGGATAGGCTAGAGGATAGGACAGAGGATAGGAGACGATAGAGTATAGGATAGAGGATAGGATAGGATAGAGGATAGGATAGGTTAGAGAATAGTATAGGATAGAGGATAGGATAGGATAGAGGATAGGATAGGATAGCGGATAGGATAGGATAGAGGATAGGATAGGATAGAGGATAGGATAGGATAGAGGATAGGATAGGATAGAGGATAGGATAGGATAGAGGATAGGATATAGGATTGGATAGGATACTATAGAGGATAGGATAGGATAGAATTGAGAATAGGATAGGATAGATGATATTATAGGATAGAGGACAGGATAGGACAGAGGAAACGATATTATAGAGGATAGGATATGATAGAGGATAGGATAGAATAGAGGATAGGATAGGATAGAGGATAGGATAGGATAGAGGATAGGATAGGATAGAGGATGGGATAGGATAGAGGATAGGATAGGATAGAGGATAGGATAGGATAGAGGTTGGGATAGGATAGAGGATAGGATAGGATAGAGGATAGGATAGGATAGAGGATAGGATAGAATAGAGGATAGGATAGGATAGAGGATAGGATAGGATAGAGGATAGGATAGGATAGGATAGGATAGGATAGAGGATGGGATAGGATAGAGGATAGGATAGGATAGAGGATAGGATAGGATAGAGGATAGGATAGGATAGAGGATAGGATAGGATAGAGGATAGGATAGGATAGAGGATAGGATAGGATAGGATAGCATAGAGGATAGGATAGGATAGAGGATAGGATAGGATAGAGGATAGGATAGGATAGAGGATAGGATACGTTAGAGGATAGGATAGGATAGAGGATAGGATAGAGGATTGGATAGGATAGAGGATACGATAGGGGATTGCAACGGATACAGGATAGGATACGGTAGAGGATAGGATAGGATAGGATAGAGAATAGGATAGGATAGATGATATTATAGGATAGAGGACAGGATAGGATAGAGGATAGTATAGGATAGAGGATAGGATAGGAGAGAAGGATAGGATAGGATAGAGGATAGGATAGGATGGAGGATAGGATAGGATAGAGGATAGGATAGAATAGAGGATAGGATAGGATAGAGGATAGGATAGGATAGATGATATTGTAGGATAGAGGAAGGATAGGACAGAGGATACGATATTATAGAGGATAGGATAGCATAGCGGGAAGGGTAGGATAGAGGATAGGATCGGGGATTGGATAGGATAGGGGATTGGATAGGATAGAGGACAGGAGACGATAGAGGATAGGATAAGTTAGAGGATAGGATAGGATAGAGGATAGGATAGAATAGAGTATAGTATAGGATAGAGGATAAGATAGGATAAAGGATAGGATAAGTTAGAGGATAGGATAGGATAGAGGATAGGATACGTTAGAGGATAGGATAGGATAGAGGATAGGATAGAGGATTGGATAGGATAGAGGATACGTTAGGATAGAGGATAGGATAGAGAATAGGATAGGATAGAGGATACGATAGGGGTTTGGATCGGATACAGGATAGGATACGGTAGAGGATAGGATAGGATAGGATAGAGAATAGGATAGGATAGATGATATTATAGGATAGAGGACAGGATAGGATAGAGGATAGGATAGGATAGAGGATAGGATAGGATAGAGGATAGGATAGGATAGAGGATAGGATATAGGATTGGATAGGATACTATAGAGGATAGGATAGGATAGAATTGAGAATAGGATAGGATAGATGATATTATAGGATAGAGGACAGGATAGGACAGAGGAAACGATATTATAGAGGATAGGATATGATAGAGGATAGGATAGAATAGAGGATAGGATAGGATAGAGGATAGGATAGGATAGAGGATAGGATAGGATAGAGGATGGGATAGGATAGAGGATAGGATAGGATAGAGGATAGAATAGGATAGAGGTTGGGATAGGATAGAGGATAGGATAGGATAGAGGATAGGATAGGATAGAGGATAGGATAGAATAGAGGATAGGATAGGATAGAGGATAGGATAGGATAGAGGATAGGATAGGATAGGATAGGATAGGATAGAGGATGGGATAGGATAGAGGATAGGATAGGATAGAGGATAGGATAGGATAGAGGATAGGATAGGATAGAGGATAGGATAGGATAGAGGATAGGATAGGATAGAGGATAGGATAGGATAGGATAGCATAGAGGATAGGATAGGATAGAGGATAGGATAGGATAGAGGATAGGATAGGATAGAGGATAGGATAGGATAGAGGATAGGATACGTTAGAGGATAGGATAGGATAGAGGATAGGATAGAGGATTGGATTGGATAGAGGATACGATAGGGGATTGCAACGGATACAGGATAGGATACGGTAGAGGATAGGATAGGATAGGATAGAGAATAGGATAGGATAGATGATATTATAGGATAGAGGACAGGATAGGATAGAGGATAGTATAGGATAGAGGATAGGATAGGAGAGAAGGATAGGATAGGATAGAGGATAGGATAGGATGGAGGATAGGATAGGATAGAGGATAGGATAGAATAGAGGATAGGATAGGATAGAGGATAGGATAGGATAGATGATATTGTAGGATAGAGGAAGGATAGGACAGAGGATACGATATTATAGAGGATAGGATAGCATAGCGGGAAGGGTAGGATAGAGGATAGGATCGGGGATTGGATAGGATAGGGGATTGGATAGGATAGAGGACAGGAGACGATAGAGGATAGGATAAGTTAGAGGATAGGATAGGATAGAGGATAGGATAGAATAGAGTATAGTATAGGATAGAGGATAAGATAGGATAAAGGATAGGATAAGTTAGAGGATAGGATAGGATAGAGGATAGGATACGTTAGAGGATAGGATAGGATAGAGGATAGGATAGAGGATTGGATAGGATAGAGGATACGTTAGGATAGAGGATAGGATAGAGAATAGGATAGGATAGAGGATACGATAGGGGTTTGGATCGGATACAGGATAGGATACGGTAGAGGATAGGATAGGATAGGATAGAGAATAGGATAGGATAGATGATATTATAGGATAGAGGACAGGATAGGATAGAGGATAGGATAGGATAGAGGATAGGATAGGATAGAGGATAGGATAGGAGAGAAGGATAGGATAGGATAGAGGATAGGATAGGACGGAGGATAGAATAGGATAGAGGATAGGATAGAATAGGGGATAGGATACGATAGAGGATAGGATAGGATAGAGAATAGGATATAGGATTGGATAGGATACTATAGAGGATAGGATAGGATAGAATTGAGAATAGGATAGGATAGATGATATTATAGGATAGAGGACAGGATAGGACAGAGGAAACGATATTATAGAGGATAGGATATGATAGAGGATAGGATAGAATAGAGGATAGGATAGGATAGAGGATAGGATAGGATAGAGGATAGGATAGGATAGAGGATGGGATAGGATAGAGGATAGGATAGGATAGAGGATAGGATAGGATAGAGGATGGGATAGGATAGAGGATAGGATAGGATAGAGGATAGGATAGGATAGAGGATAGGATAGAATAGAGGATAGGATAGGATAGAGGATAGGATAGGATAGATGATATTGTAGGATAGAGGAAGGATAGGACAGAGGATACGATATTATAGAGGATAGGATAGCATAGCGGGAAGGGTAGGATAGAGGATAGGATCGGGGATTGGATAGGATAGGGGATTGGATAGGATAGAGGACAGGAGACGATAGAGGATAGGATAAGTTAGAGGATAGGATAGGATAGAGGATAGGATAGAATAGAGTATAGTATAGGATAGAGGATAAGATAGGATAGAGGATAGGATAAGTTAGAGGATAGGATAGGATAGAGGATAGGATACGTTAGAGGATAGGATAGGATAGAGGATAGGATAGGATACAGGATAGGATAGGATAGAGGATAGGATAGGATAGAGGATAGGATAGAATAGAGGATAGGATAGGATAGAGGATAGGATAGGATAGATGATATTGTAGGATAGAGGAAGGATAGGACAGAGGATACGATATTATAGAGGATAGGATATGATAGAGGATAGGATAGAATAGAGGATAGGATAGGATAGAGGATAGGATAGGATAGAGGATAGGATAGGATAGAGGATAGGATAGGATAGAGGATAGGATAGGATAGAGGATAGGATAGGATAGGATAGAGGATAGGACAGGATAGGATAGAGGATAGGATAGGATAGAGGATAGGATGGGATAGAGGATAGGATAGGATAGAGGATAGGTTAGGATAGAGGATAGGATAGGATAGAGGATAGGATAGGATAGAGGATAGGATAGGATAGAGGATAGGATAGGATAGAGGACAGGATAGGATAGGATAGAGGATAGGATAGGATAGGATAGAGGATAGGATAGGATAGAGGATAGGATAGGATAGAGGATAGGATAGGATAGAGGATAGGATAGGATAGAGGATAGGATAGGATAGAGGATAGGATACTATAGAGGATAGGATAGGATAGAGGATAGGATAGGATAGAGGATAGGATAGGATAGAGGATAGGATAGGATAGAGGATAGGATAGGATAGAGGATAGGATAGGATAGAGGATAGGATAGGATAGAGGATAGGATAGGATAGAGGATAGGATAGGATAGGATAGCATAGAGGATAGGATAGGATAGGATAGCATAGAGGATAGGATAGGATAGAGGATAGGATAGGATAGAGGATAGGATAGGATAGAGGATAGGATACGTTAGAGGATAGGATAGGATAGAGGATAGGATAGGATAGAGGATAGGATAGAGGATTGGATAGGATAGAGGATACGTTAGGATAGAGCATAGGATAGAGAATAGGATAGGATAGAGGATACGATAGGGGATTGCATCGGATACAGGATAGGATACGGTAGAGGATAGGATAGGATAGGATAGAGAATAGGATAGGATAGATGATATTATAGGATAGAGGACAGGATAGGACAGAGGAAACGATGTTATAGAGGATACGATATGATAGAGGATAGGATAGAATAGAGGATAGGATAGGATAGAGGATAGGATAGGATAGAGGATAGGATAGGATAGAGGATGGGATAGGATAGAGGATAGGATAGGATAGAGGATAGGATAGGATAGAGGATGGGATAGGATAGAGGATAGGATAGGATAGAGGATAGGATAGGATAGAGGATAGGATAGGATAGAGGATGGGATAGGATAGAGGATAGGATAGGATAGAGGATAGGATAGGATAGAGGATAGGATAGAATAGAGGATAGGATAGGATAGAGGATAGAATAGGATAGATGATATTGTAGGATAGAGGAAGGATAGGACAGAGGATACGATATTATAGAGGATAGGATAGCATAGCGGGAAGGGTAGGATAGAGGATAGGATCGGGGATTGGATAGGATAGGGGATTGGATAGGATAGAGGACAGGAGACGATAGAGGATAGGATAAGTTAGAGGATAGGATGCGATAGAGGATAGGATAGAATAGAGTATAGTATAGGATAGAGGATAAGATAGGATAGAGGATAGGATAAGTTAGAGGATAGGATAGGATAGAGGATAGGATACGTTAGAGGATAGGATAGGATAGAGGATAGGATAGAGGATTGGATAGGATAGAGGATACGTTAGGATAGAGGATAGGATAGAGGATACGATAGGGGATTGGATCGGATACAGGATAGGATACGGTAGAGGACAGGATAGGATAGGATAGAGAATAGGATAGGATAGATGATATTATAGGATAGAGGACAGGATAGGATAGAGGATAGGATAGGATAGAGGATAGGATAGGATAGAGGATAGGATAGGATAGACGATAGGATGGGATAGTGAATAGGATAGGATAGATGATATTATTGGATAGAGGATACAATATGATAGAGGATTGGATAGGATAGAGGATAGGATAGGATAGAGGGTAGGATAGGATAGAGGACAGGATAGAGAATAGGATAGGGTAGAGGATAGGATAAAGGATAGGAGACGATAGAGGAAGGGGTAGGATAGAGGATAGGATAGGATAGAGAATAGGATAGGAAAGATGATATTATAGGAAAGAGGATAGGATATGATAGAGGATACGATACTATAGAGGATAGGATAGGATATTGGATTGGATAGGATAGAGGATAGGATAGGATAGGATAGAGGATAGGATAGGATAGAGGATAGGATAGGATAGAGGATAGGATAGGATAGAGGATAGGATAGGATAGAGGATAGGATAGGATAGAGGATAGGATAGGATAGAGGATAGGATAGGATAGGATAGCATAGAGGATAGGATAGGATAGGATAGCATAGAGGATAGGATAGGATAGAGGATAGGATAGGATAGAGGATAGGATAGAGGATAGGATAGGATAGAGGATAGGATACGTTAGAGGATAGGATAGGATAGAGGATAGAATAGGATAGAGGATAGGATAGAGGATTGGATAGGATAGAGGATACGTTAGGATAGAGCATAGGATAGAGAATAGGATATGATAGAGGATACGATAGGGGATTGCATCGGATACAGGATAGGATACGGTAGAGGATAGGATAGGATAGGATAGAGAATAGGATAGGATAGATGATATTATAGGATAGAGGACAGGATAGGACAGAGGAAACGATGTTATAGAGGATACGATATGATAGAGGATAGGATAGAATAGAGGATAGGATAGGATAGAGGATAGGATAGGATAGAGGATAGGATAGGATAGAGGATGGGATAGGATAGAGGATAGGATAGGATAGAGGATAGGATAGGATAGAGGATGGGATAGGATAGAGGATAGGATAGGATAGAGGATAGGATAGGATAGAGGATAGGATAGGATAGAGGATGGGATAGGATAGAGGATAGGATAGGATAGAGGATAGGATAGGATAGAGGATAGGATAGAATAGAGGATAGGATAGGATAGAGGATAGAATAGGATAGATGATATTGTAGGATAGAGGAAGGATAGGACAGAGGATACGATATTATAGAGGATAGGATAGCATAGCGGGAAGGGTAGGATAGAGGATAGGATCGGGGATTGGATAGGATAGGGGATTGGATAGGATAGAGGACAGGAGACGATAGAGGATAGGATAAGTTAGAGGATAGGATGCGATAGAGGATAGGATAGAATAGAGTATAGTATAGGATAGAGGATAAGATAGGATAGAGGATAGGATAAGTTAGAGGATAGGATAGGATAGAGGATAGGATACGTTAGAGGATAGGATAGGATAGAGGATAGGATAGAGGATTGGATAGGATAGAGGATACGTTAGGATAGAGGATAGGATAGAGGATACGATAGGGGATTGGATCGGATACAGGATAGGATACGGTAGAGGACAGGATAGGATAGGATAGAGAATAGGATAGGATAGATGATATTATAGGATAGAGGACAGGATAGGATAGAGGATAGGATAGGATAGAGGATAGGATAGGATAGAGGATAGGATAGGATAGACGATAGGATGGGATAGTGAATAGGATAGGATAGATGATATTATTGGATAGAGGATACAATATGATAGAGGATTGGATAGGATAGAGGATAGGATAGGATAGAGGGTAGGATAGGATAGAGGACAGGATAGAGAATAGGATAGGGTAGAGGATAGGATAAAGGATAGGAGACGATAGAGGAAGGGGTAGGATAGAGGATAGGATAGGATAGAGAATAGGATAGGAAAGATGATATTATAGGAAAGAGGATAGGATATGATAGAGGATACGATACTATAGAGGATAGGATAGGATATTGGATTGGATAGGATAGAGGATAGGATAGGATAGGATAGAGGATAGGATAGGATAGAGGATAGGATAGGATAGAGGATAGGATAGGATAGAGGATAGGATAGGATAGAGGATAGGATAGGATAGAGGATAGGATAGGATAGAGGATAGGATACTATAGAGGATAGGATAGGATAGAGGATAGGATAGGATAGAGGATAGGATAGGATAGAGGATAGGATAGGATAGAGGATAGGATAGGATAGAGGATAGGATAGGATAGAGGATAGGATAGGATAGAGGATAGGATAGGATAGAGGATAGGATAGGATAGAGGATAGGATAGGATAGAGGATAGGATAGGATAGAGGATAGGATAGGATAGGATAGCATAGAGGATAGGATAGGATAGGATAGCATAGAGGATAGGATAGGATAGAGGATAGGATAGGATAGAGGATAGGATAGGATAGAGGATAGGATACGTTAGAGGATAGGATAGGATAGAGGATAGGATAGGATAGAGGATAGGATAGAGGATTGGATAGGATAGAGGATACGTTAGGATAGAGCATAGGATAGAGAATAGGATAGGATAGAGGATACGATAGGGGATTGCATCGGATACAGGATAGGATACGGTAGAGGATAGGATAGGATAGGATAGAGAATAGGATAGGATAGATGATATTATAGGATAGAGGACAGGATAGGACAGAGGAAACGATGTTATAGAGGATACGATATGATAGAGGATAGGATAGAATAGAGGATAGGATAGGATAGAGGATAGGATAGGATAGAGGATAGGATAGGATAGAGGATGGGATAGGATAGAGGATAGGATAGGATAGAGGATAGGATAGGATAGAGGATGGGATAGGATAGAGGATAGGATAGGATAGAGGATAGGATAGGATAGAGGATAGGATAGGATAGAGGATGGGATAGGATAGAGGATAGGATAGGATAGAGGATAGGATAGGATAGAGGATAGGATAGAATAGAGGATAGGATAGGATAGAGGATAGAATAGGATAGATGATATTGTAGGATAGAGGAAGGATAGGACAGAGGATACGATATTATAGAGGATAGGATAGCATAGCGGGAAGGGTAGGATAGAGGATAGGATCGGGGATTGGATAGGATAGGGGATTGGATAGGATAGAGGACAGGAGACGATAGAGGATAGGATAAGTTAGAGGATAGGATGCGATAGAGGATAGGATAGAATAGAGTATAGTATAGGATAGAGGATAAGATAGGATAGAGGATAGGATAAGTTAGAGGATAGGATAGGATAGAGGATAGGATACGTTAGAGGATAGGATAGGATAGAGGATAGGATAGAGGATTGGATAGGATAGAGGATACGTTAGGATAGAGGATAGGATAGAGGATACGATAGGGGATTGGATCGGATACAGGATAGGATACGGTAGAGGACAGGATAGGATAGGATAGAGAATAGGATAGGATAGATGATATTATAGGATAGAGGACAGGATAGGATAGAGGATAGGATAGGATAGAGGATAGGATAGGATAGAGGATAGGATAGGATAGACGATAGGATGGGATAGTGAATAGGATAGGATAGATGATATTATTGGATAGAGGATACAATATGATAGAGGATTGGATAGGATAGAGGACAGGATAGAGAATAGGATAGGCTAGAGGATAGGATAGAGGGTAGGAGACGATATAGGATAGGATAGGGGATTGGATAGGATAGGGGACAGGTGACGATAGAGGATAGGATAGGATAGAGGATAGGATAGGGTAGAGAATAGGATAGGATAGAGGAAAGGATAGGATAGAGGATAGGATAGGATTGGATAGAGGATACGATATTATAGAGGATATCATAGGATAGAGAATAGGGGATTGGATAGGATAGAGGATAGGATAGGATAGAGGATAGGATAGGATAGAGGATAGGATAGGATAGAGGATAGGATAGGTTAGAGAATAGTATAGGATAGAGGATAGGATAGGTTAGAGGATAGGATAGGGGATTGGATCGGATAGAGGATAGGTGACGATAGAGGATAGGATAGTATAGATGACAGGATAGGATAGCAATTAGGATAGGATAGACGATATTATAGGAAAGAGGATAGGATATCATAGAGGATACGATATTATAGAGGATAGGATAGGATAGAGGATCGGATAGGATAGAGGATTGGATAGGATAGAGGATAGGATAGGATAGAGGATAGGATTGGATAGGATAGAAGATAGGATAGGATAGGATAGAGGATAGGATAGGATAGAGGATAGGATAGGATAGAGGATAGGATAGGATAGAGGATAGGATAGGATAGAGGATAGGATAGGATAGAGGATAGGATAGGATAGAGGATAGGATAGGATAGGATAGAGGATAGGACAGGATAGGATAGAGGATAGGATAGGATAGAGGTTGGGATAGGATACAGGATAGGATAGGATAGAGGATAGGATAGGATAGATGATATTATGGGATAGAGGATACAATATGATAGAGGATACGATATTATAGAGGGTAGGATAGGGGATTGGATCGGATACAGGATAGGAGACGGTAGAGGATAGGATAGGATAGAGGATAGGATAAATAGAGCATAGGATAGGATAGAGGATAGGATAGGAGAGAAGGATAGGATAGGATAGAGGATAGGATAGAATAGAGGATAGGATAATATAGAGGATAGGATAGGATAGAGGATAGGTTAGGATAGAGGATAGGAAAGGATAGAGGATAGGATAGGATAGAGGATAGGATAGGATATTGGATACGATAGGATTGAGGAATGGATTGGATAGAGGATAGGATAGGATAAAGGATAGGATAGGGTAGATGATAGGATAGGATAGAGGATAGGATAGGATAGAGGGTAGGATAGGATTGAGGATAGGATAGAGAATAGGATAGGATAGAATTGAGGATAGCATAGGATAGAAGATATTATAAGATAGTGGATAGGATAGGATTGAGGATAGGACAGGCTAGAGGATAGGATAGGATAGAATTGAGGATAGCATAGGATAGAAGATATTATAAGATAGTGGATAGGATAGGATTGAGGATAGGACAGGATAGAGGATAGGATAGGATAGAGGGTAGGATAGGATAGACGATAGGTTAGGATAGAGGATAGGATAGAGGATAGGACAGGATAGAGGATAGGACAGGATAGAGGATAGGATAGTATAGAGGATATGATAGCATAGAAGATAGGATAGGATTGACGATAGGGTAGGATAGAGGATAGGATAGAGGATAGGATAGGATATAGGGTAGGATAGGGTAGAGGATAGCATGGGATAGATGATATTATAAGATAGTGGATAGGATAGGATTGAGGATAGGATAGGATAGAGGATAGGATACAGGATAGGGTAGGACAGAGGATAGGATAGGGTAGAGGATAGCATAGGATAGATGCTATTATGGGATAGAGGATAGTATAGGATAGAGGATAAGATATTATAGAGGATAGGATAGGGTAGAGGATAGGATAGGATAGAGGATATTATAGGACAGAGGATAGGATAGGATAGAGGATACGATATTATAGGGGATAGGATAGGATAGAGGATAGGATAGGATAGAGGATGGGATAGGATAGAGTACAGGATAGGATAGAGGATAGGATAGGATACAGGATAGGATAGAGGATAGGATAGGATGGAGGATAGGATAGGATAGAGGATAGGATAGGATAGAGGATAGGACAGGATACAGAATAGGATAGGATAGAGGATAGGATAGGGTAGAGGATAGGATAGGATAGAGAATAGGATAGGATAGAGGATAGGATAGGATTGAGGATAGGAATGAGGATAGGATAGAGAATAGGATAGGATAGAATTGAGGATAGCATAGGATAGAGGATAGGATAGGATAGAAGCTAGGAAAGGATAGCGGATAGGATAGAGTATTGGATAGGATATAGGACAGGGTACGATAGAAGCTAGGAAAGGATAGCGGATAGGATAGAGGATTGGATAGGATATAGGACAGGGTACGATAGAGGATAGGATAGGATAGAGGATAGGATAGGTTCGAGGATAGGATAGGATTGAGGATAGGATAGAGTATAGGATAGGATGGAGGATAGGATAGAGGATAGGATAGGATAGAGGATAGAGGATATTATAGGATAGAAGATAGGATAGGATAGAGGATAGGATAGGATAGACGATAAGATAGGATAGAGGATAGGATAGCATAAAGGATAGGATAGGATTGACGATAGGATAGGATAGAGGATAGGATAGAGGATAGGATAGAGGATAGGATAGGATATAGGGTAGGATAGGATAGAGGATAGGATAGGATAGAGGATAGGGTAGGATAGAGAATATAATAGGAAAGCGGATAGGATATGATAGAGGATAGGATAGGATTGAGGACAGGATAAAATAGAGGATAGGATAATATAGAAGATAGGATAGGATAGAGGATAGGGTAGGATAGAGGATAGGATAGGATAGAGGATAGGATAGGATAGAAGATAGGATAGGATAGAGGATAGGATACGATAGATGATATGATAGGATAGAGTATAGGATAGGGCAGAGGATGGGATAGGATACAGGATACAATAGGATAGAGGATAGGATAGAGGATAGGATAGCATGGAGGATAGGATAGGATTAAGGATAGGATAGGTTAGAGTATAGGATAGGATAGAGGATAGGATAGGATAGAGAATAGGATAGGAAACAGGATAGGATAGGATAGTGGATAGGATAGAGGATAGGATATGATAGATGATAGGATAGGATAGAGGATAGGATAGAACAGAGGATAGGATAGGGGATTTGATAGGATAGAGGATAGGATAGGATAGAAGATAGGATAGGATAGAGGATAGGATAGGATAGAGGATAGGATAGGATAGAGGATAGGATAGGATAGGATAGAGGATAGGATAGGATAGAGGATAGGATAGACGATAGGATAGGATAGAGGATAGTATAGGATAAAGGATAGGATAGGATAGAGGATAAGATAGGATAGAGGATTGGATAGGATACAGGAAAGGATAGGATTGAGGATAGATAAGAGGATAGGATAGAGGATAGGATAGAGAATAGGATAGAGGATAGGATAGAGTATAGGAACGGATAGATGATATTATAGGATAGAGTGTACGATATTATAGAGGATAGGATAGGATAGAGGACAAGATAGGATAGAGGATTGGATAGGATACAGGAAAGGTTAGGATTAAGGATAGATGATAGGATAGGATAGAGGATTGGATAGGATACGGGATAGGATAGGATTGAGGATAGGATAGGGGATTTGATAGGATAGAGGATAGGATAGGATAGAAGATAGGATAGGATAGAGCATATGATAGGATAGAGGATAGGAAAGGATAGAGGATAGGATAAGATAGAGGATAGGATAGGATAGAGGATAGGATAGTTTAGAGGATAGGATAGGATAGAGGATAGGATAGGACAGAGGATAGGATAGGGGATTTGATAGGATAGAGGATAGGATAGGATAGAAGATAGGATAGGATAGAGGATAGGATAGGATAGAGGATAGGATAGGATAGAGGATAGGATAGACGATAGGATAGGATAGAGGATAGGATAGGATAAAGGATAGGATAGGATAGAGGATTGGATAGGATAGAGGATAGGAAAGGATAGAGGATAGGATAGGAGAGGATTGGATAGGATACAGTATAGGTTAGGATTGAGAATAGGAACGGATAGATGATATTATAGCATAGAGGATAGGATATGATAGAGTATACGATATTATAGAGGGTAGGATAGGATAGAGGATTGGATAGGATAGAGGATAGGAAAGGATAGAGGATAGGATAGAGGATAGGATAGAGGATAAGATAGGATAGAGGATAGGATATGATAGAGGATAGGATAGGATAGAGGATAGGATAGGATAGAGGATAGGATAGGATAGAGGATAGGATAGGATAGAGGATAGGATAGGATAGAGGATAGGATAGGATAGAGGATAGGATAGGATAGAGGATAGGATATTATAGAGGACAGGATACGATAGAGGATAGGATAGGATAGAGGATAGGATAGGATGGAGGATAGGATAGGATGGAGGATAGGATAAGATAGAGGATAGGATAGGATATAGGATAGGATAGAGGGTACGATAGAGGATAGGATAGGATAGAGGATAGGATAGTTTAGAGGATAGGATAGGATAAAGGATAGGATAGGACAGAGGATAGGATAGGGGATTTGATAGGATAGAGGATAGGATAGGATAGAAGATAGGATAGGATAGAGGATAGGATAGTATAGAGGATAGGATAGGATAGAGGATAGAATCGGATAGGATAGTGGATAGGATAGGATAGAGGATAGGATAGGATAGGATAGAGGATAGGATAGGATAGAGGATAGGATAGACGATAGGATAGGATAGAGGATAGGATAGGATAAAGGATAGGATAGGATAGAGGATTGGATAGGATAGAGGATAGGAAAGGATAGAGGATAGGATAGGATAGAGGATTGGATAGGATACAGTATAGGTTAGGATAGAGAATAGGAACGGATAGATGATATTATAGCATAGAGGATAGGATATGATAGAGTATACGATATTATAGAGGGTAGGATAGGATAGAGGATTGGATAGGATAGAGGATAGGAAAGGATAGAGGATAGGATAGAGGATAGGATAGAGGATAGGATAGGATAGAGGATAGGATAGGATAGAGGATAGGATAGGATAGAGGATAGGATAGGATAGAGGATAGGATAGGATAGAGGATAGGATAGGATAGAGGATAGGATAGGATAGAGGATAGGATAGGATAGAGGATAGGATAGGATAGAGGATAGGATAGGATAGAGGATAGGATAGGATAGAGGATAGGATAGGATAGAGGATAGGATAGGATATAGGATAGGATACGATAGAGGATAGGATAGGATAGAGGATAGGATAGGATGGAGGATAGGATAGGATGGAGGATAGGATAAGATAGAGGATAGGATAGGATATAGGATAGGATAGAGGGTACGATAGAGGATAGGATAGGATAGAGGATAGGATAGTTTAGAGGATAGGATAGGATAAAGGATAGGATAGGACAGAGGATAGGATAGGGGATTTGATAGGATAGAGGATAGGATAGGATAGAAGATAGGATAGGATAGAGGATAGGATAGGATAGAGGATAGGATAGGATAGAGGATAGGATCGGATAGGATAGTGGATAGGATAGGATAGAGGACAGGATAGGATAGAGGATAGGATAGGATAGAGGATAGGATAGGATGGAGGATAGGATAGGATAGAGGATAGGATAAGATAGAGGATAGGATAGGATAGAGGATAGGATAGAGGATAGGATAGGATAGAGGATAGGATAGTTTAGAGGATATGATAGGATAGAGGATAGGATAGGACAGAGGATAGGATAGGGGATTTGATAGGACAGAGGATAGGTTAGGATAGAAGATAGGATAGGATAGAAGATAGGATAGGATAGAGCATAGGATAGGATAGAGGATAGGAAAGGATAGAGGATAGGATAAGATAGAGGATAGGATAGGATAGAGGATAGGATAGATTAGAGGATAGGATAGAGGATAGGATAGTTTAGAGGATAGGATAGGATAGAGGATGGGATAGGACAGAGGATAGGATAGGGGATTTGATAGGATAGAGGATAGGATAGGATAGAAGATAGGATAGGATAGAGGATAGGATAGGATAGAGGATAGGATAGGATAGAGGATAGGATAGGATAGGATAGAGGATAGGATAGGATAGAGGATAGGATAGACGATAGGATAGGATAGATGATAGGATAGGATAAAGGATAGGATAGTATAGAGGATTGGATCGGATGGAGGATAGGAAAGGATAGAGGATAGGATAGGATAGAGGATTGGATAGGATACAGGAAAGGATAGGATTGAGGATAGATGATAGGATATAATAGAGGATTGGATAGGATACAGGATAGGTTAGGATAGAGAATAGGAACGGATAGATGATATTATAGCATAGAGGATAGGATATGATAGAGTATACGATATTATAGAGGGTAGGATAGGATAGAGTATTGGATAGGATAGAGGATAGGAATGGATAGAGGATAGGTTAGAGGATAGGATAGGATAGAGGATAGGATAGGATAGAGGATAGGATAGGATAGAGGATAGGATAGGATAGAGGATAGGATAGGATAGAGGGTAGGATAGGATAGAGGATAGGATAGGATAGAGGATAGGATAGGATAGAGGATAGGATAGGATAGAGGATAGGATAGGATAGAGGATAGGATAGGATAGAGGATAGGATAGGATAGAGGATAGGATAGGATAGAGGATAGGATAGGATAGTGGACAGGATACGATAGAGGATAGGATAGGATAGAGGATAGGATAGGATGGAGGATAGGATAGGATAGAGGATAGGATAATATAGAGGATAGGATAGGATATAGGATAGGATAGAGGATAGGATAGAGGATAGGATAGGATAGAGGATAGGATAGTTTAGAGGATAGGATAGGATAAAGGATAGGATAGGACAGAGGATAGGATAGGGGATTTGATAGGATAGAGGATAGGATAGGATAGAAGATAGGATAGGATAGAGGATAGGATAGGATAGAGGATAGGATAGGATAGAGGATAGGATCGGATAGGATAGTGGATAGGATAGGATAGAGGATAGGATAGACGATAGGATAGGATAGAAGATAGGATAGGATAGAGGATAGGATAGGATAGAGGATAGGATAGGATAGAGAATAGGATAGGATAGGATATATGATAGGATAGACGATAGGATAGGATAGAGGATAGGGTAGGATAAAGGATAGGATAGGGTAGAGGATTGGATAGGATTGACGATAGGAAAGGATAGAGGATAGGATAGGATAGAGGATTGGATAGGATACAGGAAAGGATAGGATTGAGGATAGATAATAGGATATTATAGAGGATAGGATAGAGAATAGGATAGAGGATAGGATAGAGAATAGGAACGGATAGATGATATTATAGGATAGAGTGTACGATATTATAAAGGATAGGATAGGATAGAAGACAGGATATGATAGAGGATTGGATAGGATACAGGAAAGGATAGGATTAAGGATAGATGATAGGATAGGATAGAGGATTGGATAGGATACGGGATAGGATAGGATAGAGGATTGGATCGGATAGAGGATAGGAAAGGATAGAGGATAGGATAGGATAGAGGATTGGATAGGATACAGGAAAGGATAGGATTGAGGATAGATGATAGGATAGGATAGTGGATTGGATAGGATACAGGATAGGTTAGGATAGAGAATAGGAACGGATAGATGATATTATAGCATAGAGGATAGGATATGATAGAGTATACGATACTATAGAGGGTAGGATAGGATAGAGGATTGTATAGGATAGAGGATAGGAAAGGATAGAGGATAGGATAGAGGGTAGGATAGGATAGAGGACAGGATACGATAGAGGATAGGATAGGATAGAGGATAGGATAGGATGGAGGATAGGATAGGATAGAGGATAGGATAGGATAGAGGGTAGGATAGGATAGAGGATAGGATAGGATAGAGGATAGGATAGGATAGAGGATAGGATAGGATAGAGGATAGGATAGGATAGAGGATAGGATAGGATAGAGGATAGGATAGGATAGAGGATAGGATAGGATAGAGGATAGGATAGGATAGTGGACAGGATACGATAGAGGATAGGATAGGATAGAGGATAGGATAGGATGGAGGATAGGATAGGATAGAGGATAGGATAATATAGAGGATAGGATAGGATATAGGATAGGATAGAGGATAGGATAGAGGATAGGATAGGATAGAGGATAGGATAGTTTAGAGGATAGGATAGGATAAAGGATAGGATAGGACAGAGGATAGGATAGGGGATTTGATAGGATAGAGGATAGGATAGGATAGAAGATAGGATAGGATAGAGGATAGGATAGGATAGAGGATAGGATAGGATAGAGGATAGGATCGGATAGGATAGTGGATAGGATAGGATAGAGGATAGGATAGACGATAGGATAGGATAGAAGATAGGATAGGATAGAGGATAGGATAGGATAGAGGATAGGATAGGATAGAGAATAGGATAGGATAGGATATATGATAGGATAG
Source organism: Halictus rubicundus (assembly GCF_050948215.1). Lineage (NCBI taxonomy): Eukaryota > Metazoa > Arthropoda > Insecta > Hymenoptera > Halictidae > Halictus > Halictus rubicundus. The sequence goes on along the minus strand of NW_027488731.1, from coordinate 209,627 downwards.
ACGATAGGATAGGATAGAGGATAGGGTAGGATAAAGGATAGGATAGGGTAGAGGATTGGATAGGATAGACGATAGGAAAGGATAGAGGATAGGATAGGATAGAGGATAGGATAGGATAGAGGATAGGATAGGATAGAGGATAGGATAGGATAGAGGATAGGATAGGATAGAGGATAGGATAGGATAGAGGATAGGATAGGATAGAGGATAGGATAGGATAGTGGACAGGATACGATAGAGGATAGGATAGGATAGAGGATAGGATAGGATAGAGGATAGGATAGGATAGAGGATAGGATAGGATAGAGGATAGGATAGGATAGAGGATAGGATAGGATAGAGGATAGGATAGGATAGAGGATAGGATAGGATAGAGGATAGGATAGGATAGTGGACAGGATACGATAGAGGATAGGATAGGATAGAGGATAGGATAGGATGGAGGATAGGATAGGATAGAGGATAGGATAATATAGAGGATAGGATAGGATATAGGATAGGATAGAGGATAGGATAGAGGATAGGATAGGATAGAGGATAGGATAGTTTAGAGGATAGGATAGGATAAAGGATAGGATAGGACAGAGGATAGGATAGGGGATTTGAGAGGATAGAGGATAGGATAGGATAGAAGATAGGATAGGATAGAGGATAGGATAGGATAGAGGATAGGATAGGATAGAGGATAGGATCGGATAGGATAGTGGATAGGATAGGATAGAGGATAGGATAGACGATAGGATAGGATAGAAGATAGGATAGGATAGAGGATAGGATAGGATAGAGGATAGGATAGGATAGAGAATAGGATAGGATAGGATATATGATAGGATAGACGATAGGATAGGATAGAGGATAGGGTAGGATAAAGGATAGGATAGGGTAGAGGATTGGATAGGATAGACGATAGGAAAGGATAGAGGATAGGATAGGATAGAGGATTGGATAGGATACAGGAAAGGATAGGATTGAGGATAGATAATAGGATATTATAGAGGATAGGATAGAGAATAGGATAGAGGATAGGATAGAGAATAGGAACGGATAGATGATATTATAGGATAGAGTGTACGATATTATAAAGGATAGGATAGGATAGAAGACAGGATATGATAGAGGATTGGATAGGATACAGGAAAGGATAGGATTAAGGATAGATGATAGGATAGGATAGAGGATTGGATAGGATACGGGATAGGATAGGATAGAGGATTGGATCGGATAGAGGATAGGAAAGGATAGAGGATAGGATAGGATAGAGGATTGGATAGGATACAGGAAAGGATAGGATTGAGGATAGATGATAGGATAGGATAGAGGATTGGATAGGATACAGGATAGGTTAGGATAGAGAATAGGAACGGATAGATGATATTATAGCATAGAGGATAGGATATGATAGAGTATACGATATTATAGAGGGTAGGATAGGATAGAGGATTGTATAGGATAGAGGATAGGAAAGGATAGAGGATAGGATAGAGGGTAGGATAGGATAGAGGACAGGATACGATAGAGGATAGGATAGGATAGAGGATAGGATAGGATGGAGGATAGGATAGGATAGAGGATAGGATAGGATAGAGGGTAGGATAGGATAGAGGATAGGATAGGATAGAGGATAGGATAGGATAGAGGATAGGATAGGATAGAGGATAGGATAGGATAGAGGATAGGATAGGATAGAGGATAGGATAGGATAGAGGATAGGATAGGATAGAGGATAGGATAGGATAGTGGACAGGATACGATAGAGGATAGGATAGGATAGAGGATAGGATAGGATGGAGGATAGGATAGGATAGAGGATAGGATAATATAGAGGATAGGATAGGATATAGGATAGGATAGAGGATAGGATAGAGGATAGGATAGGATAGAGGATAGGATAGTTTAGAGGATAGGATAGGATAAAGGATAGGATAGGACAGAGGATAGGATAGGGGATTTGATAGGATAGAGGATAGGATAGGATAGAAGATAGGATAGGATAGAGGATAGGATAGGATAGAGGATAGGATAGGATAGAGGATAGGATCGGATAGGATAGTGGATAGGATAGGATAGAGGATAGGATAGACGATAGGATAGGATAGAAGATAGGATAGGATAGAGGATAGGATAGGATAGAGGATAGGATAGGATAGAGAATAGGATAGGATAGGATAGACGATAGGATAGGATAGAGGATAGGGTAGGATAAAGGATAGGATAGGGTAGAGGATTGGATAGGATACAGGAAAGGATAGGATTGAGGATAGGATAGGATAGAGGATAGGATAGGATAGAGAATAGGATAGGATAGACGATGGGATAGGATAGAGGATAGGGTAGGATAAAGGATAGGATAGGGTAGAGGATTGGATAGGATAGACGATAGGAAAGGATAGAGGATAGGATAGGATAGAGGATTGGATAGGATACAGGAAAGGATAGGATTGAGGATAGATAATAGGATATTATAGAGGATAGGATAGAGAATAGGATAGAGGATAGGATAGAGAATAGGAACGGATAGATGATATTATAGGATAGAGTGTACGATATTATAAAGGATAGGATAGGATAGAAGACAGGATATGATAGAGGATTGGATAGGATACAGGAAAGGATAGGATTAAGGATAGATGATAGGATAGGATAGAGGATTGGATAGGATACGGGATAGGATAGGATAGAGGATTGGATCGGATAGAGGATAGGAAAGGATAGAGGATAGGATAGGATAGAGGATTGGATAGGATACAGGAAAGGATAGGATTGAGGATAGATGATAGGATAGGATAGAGGATTGGATAGGATACAGGATAGGTTAGGATAGAGAATAGGAACGGATAGATGATATTATAGCATAGAGGATAGGATATGATAGAGTATACGATATTATAGAGGGTAGGATAGGATAGAGGATTGTATAGGATAGAGGATAGGAAAGGATAGAGGATAGGATAGAGGGTAGGATAGGATAGAGGACAGGATACGATAGAGGATAGGATAGGATAGAGGATAGGATAGGATGGAGGATAGGATAGGATAGAGGATAGGATAATATAGAGGATAGGATAGGATATAGGATAGGATAGAGGATAGGATAGAGGATAGGATAGGATAGAGGATAGGATAGTATAGAGGATAGGATAGGATAAAGGATAGGATAGGACAGAGGATAGGATAGGGGATTTGATAGGATAGAGGATAGGATAGGATAGAAGATAGGATAGGATAGAGGATAGGATAGGATAGAGGATAGGATAGGATAGAGGATAGGATCGGATAGGATAGTGGATAGGATAGGATAGAGGATAGGATAGACGATAGGATAGGATAGAAGATAGGATAGGATAGAGGATAGGATAGGATAGAGGATAGGATAGGATAGAGAATAGGATAGGATAGGATAGACGATAGGATAGGATAGAGGATAGGGTAGGATAAAGGATAGGATAGGGTAGAGGATTGGATAGGATACAGGAAAGGATAGGATTGAGGATAGATAATAGGATATTATAGAGGATAGGATAGAGAATAGGATAGAGGATAGGATAGAGAATAGGAACGGATAGATGATATTATAGGATAGAGTGTACGATATTATAAAGGATAGGATAGGATAGAAGACAGGATATGATAGAGGATTGGATAGGATACAGGAAAGGATAGGATTAAGGATAGATGATAGGATAGGATAGAGGATTGGATAGGATACGGGATAGGATAGGATAGAGGATAGGATAGGGGATTTTATAGGATAGAGGATAGGATAGGATAGAGGATAGGATAGGATAGAGGATAGGATAGGATAGAGGATAGGATAGACGATAGGATAGGATAGAGGATAGGATAGGATAGAGGATAGGATAGGATAGAGGATAGGATAGGATAGAGGACAGGATAGGATAGAGGATTGGATAGGATACACGAAAGGATAGGATTGAGGATAGATGATAGGATACACGAAAGGATAGGATTGAGGATAGATGATAGGATAGGATAGAGGACAGGATAGGATAGAGGATAGGATAGGATAGAGGATAGGATAGGATGGAGGATAGGATAGGATAGAGGATAGGATAGAGGATAGGATAGAGGATAGGATAGGATAGAGGATAGGATAGTTTAGAGGATAGGATAGGATAGAGGATAGGATAGGATAGAGGATAGGATAGGATAGAGGATAGGATAGGATAGTGGACAGGATACGATAGAGGATAGGATAGGATAGAGGATAGGATAGGATGGAGGATAGGATAGGATAGAGGATAGGATAATATAGAGGATAGGATAGGATATAGGATAGGATAGAGGATAGGATAGAGGATAGGATAGGATAGAGGATAGGATAGTTTAGAGGATAGGATAGGATAAAGGATAGGATAGGACAGAGGATAGGATAGGGGATTTGATAGGATAGAGGATAGGATAGGATAGAAGATAGGATAGGATAGAGGATAGGATAGGATAGAGGATAGGATAGGATAGAGGATAGGATCGGATAGGATAGTGGATAGGATAGGATAGAGGATAGGATAGTGGATAGGATAGGATAGAGGATAGGATAGACGATAGGATAGGATAGAAGATAGGATAGGATAGAGGATAGGATAGGATAGAGGATAGGATAGGATAGAGAATAGGATAGGATAGGATATATGATAGGATAGACGATAGGATAGGATAGAGGATAGGGTAGGATAAAGGATAGGATAGGGTAGAGGATTGGATAGGATAGACGATAGGAAAGGATAGAGGATAGGATAGGATAGAGGATTGGATAGGATACAGGAAAGGATAGGATTGAGGATAGATAATAGGATATTATAGAGGATAGGATAGAGAATAGGATAGAGGATAGGATAGAGAATAGGAACGGATAGATGATATTATAGGATAGAGTGTACGATATTATAAAGGATAGGATAGGATAGAAGACAGGATATGATAGAGGATTGGATAGGATACAGGAAAGGATAGGATTAAGGATAGATGATAGGATAGGATAGAGGATTGGATAGGATACGGGATAGGATAGGATAGAGGATAGGATAGGGGATTTTATAGGATAGAGGATAGGATAGGATAGAGGATAGGATAGGATAGAGGATAGGATAGGATAGAGGATAGGATAGACGATAGGATAGGATAGAGGATAGGATAGGATAGAGGATAGGATAGGATAGAGGATAGGATAGGATAGAGGACAGGATAGGATAGAGGATTGGATAGGATACACGAAAGGATAGGATTGAGGATAGATGATAGGATACACGAAAGGATAGGATTGAGGATAGATGATAGGATAGGATAGAGGACAGGATAGGATAGAGGATAGGATAGGATAGAGGATAGGATAGGATGGAGGATAGGATAGGATAGAGGATAGGATAGAGGATAGGATAGAGGATAGGATAGGATAGAGGATAGGATAGTTTAGAGGATAGGATAGGATAGAGGATAGGATAGGATAGAGGATAGGATAGGATAGAGGATAGGATAGGATAGTGGACAGGATACGATAGAGGATAGGATAGGATAGAGGATAGGATAGGATGGAGGATAGGATAGGATAGAGGATAGGATAATATAGAGGATAGGATAGGATATAGGATAGGATAGAGGATAGGATAGAGGATAGGATAGGATAGAGGATAGGATAGTTTAGAGGATAGGATAGGATAAAGGATAGGATAGGACAGAGGATAGGATAGGGGATTTGATAGGATAGAGGATAGGATAGGATAGAAGATAGGATAGGATAGAGGATAGGATAGGATAGAGGATAGGATAGGATAGAGGATAGGATCGGATAGGATAGTGGATAGGATAGGATAGAGGATAGGATAGTGGATAGGATAGGATAGAGGATAGGATAGACGATAGGATAGGATAGAAGATAGGATAGGATAGAGGATAGGATAGGATAGAGGATAGGATAGGATAGAGAATAGGATAGGATAGGATATATGATAGGATAGACGATAGGATAGGATAGAGGATAGGGTAGGATAAAGGATAGGATAGGGTAGAGGATTGGATAGGATAGACGATAGGAAAGGATAGAGGATAGGATAGGATAGAGGATTGGATAGGATACAGGAAAGGATAGGATTGAGGATAGATAATAGGATATTATAGAGGATAGGATAGAGAATAGGATAGAGGATAGGATAGAGAATAGGAACGGATAGATGATATTATAGGATAGAGTGTACGATATTATAAAGGATAGGATAGGATAGAAGACAGGATATGATAGAGGATTGGATAGGATACAGGAAAGGATAGGATTAAGGATAGATGATAGGATAGGATAGAGGATTGGATAGGATACGGGATAGGATAGGATAGAGGATTGGATCGGATAGAGGATAGGAAAGGATAGAGGATAGGATAGGATAGAGGATTGGATAGGATACAGGAAAGGATAGGATTGAGGATAGATGATAGGATAGGATAGAGGATTGGATAGGATACAGGATAGGTTAGGATAGAGAATAGGAACGGATAGATGATATTATAGCATAGAGGATAGGATATGATAGAGTATACGATATTATAGAGGGTAGGATAGGATAGAGGATTGTATAGGATAGAGGATAGGAAAGGATAGAGGATAGGATAGAGGGTAGGATAGGATAGAGGACAGGATACGATAGAGGATAGGATAGGATAGAGGATAGGATAGGATGGAGGATAGGATAGGATAGAGGATAGGATAATATAGAGGATAGGATAGGATATAGGATAGGATAGAGGATAGGATAGAGGATAGGATAGGATAGAGGATAGGATAGTATAGAGGATAGGATAGGATAAAGGATAGGATAGGACAGAGGATAGGATAGGGGATTTGATAGGATAGAGGATAGGATAGGATAGAAGATAGGATAGGATAGAGGATAGGATAGGATAGAGGATAGGATAGGATAGAGGATAGGATCGGATAGGATAGTGGATAGGATAGGATAGAGGATAGGATAGACGATAGGATAGGATAGAAGATAGGATAGGATAGAGGATAGGATAGGATAGAGGATAGGATAGGATAGAGAATAGGATAGGATAGGATAGACGATAGGATAGGATAGAGGATAGGGTAGGATAAAGGATAGGATAGGGTAGAGGATTGGATAGGATACAGGAAAGGATAGGATTGAGGATAGATAATAGGATATTATAGAGGATAGGATAGAGAATAGGATAGAGGATAGGATAGAGAATAGGAACGGATAGATGATATTATAGGATAGAGTGTACGATATTATAAAGGATAGGATAGGATAGAAGACAGGATATGATAGAGGATTGGATAGGATACAGGAAAGGATAGGATTAAGGATAGATGATAGGATAGGATAGAGGATTGGATAGGATACGGGATAGGATAGGATAGAGGATAGGATAGGGGATTTTATAGGATAGAGGATAGGATAGGATAGAGGATAGGATAGGATAGAGGATAGGATAGGATAGAGGATAGGATAGGATAGAGGATAGGATAGACGATAGGATAGGATAGAGGATAGGATAGGATAGAGGATAGGATAGGATAGAGGATAGGATAGGATAGAGGACAGGATAGGATAGAGGATTGGATAGGATACACGAAAGGATAGGATTGAGGATAGATGATAGGATACACGAAAGGATAGGATTGAGGATAGATGATAGGATAGGATAGAGGACAGGATAGGATAGAGGATAGGATAGGATAGAGGATAGGATAGGATGGAGGATAGGATAGGATAGAGGATAGGATACGATAGAGGATAGGATAGGATAGAGGATAGGATAGAGGATAGGATAGAGGATAGGATAGGATAGAGGATAGGATAGTTTAGAGGATAGGATAGGATAGAGGATAGGATAGGACAGAGGATAGGATAGGGGATTTGATAGGATAGAGGATAGGATAGGATAGAAGATAGGATAGGATAGAGGATAGGATAGGATAGAGGATAGGATAGAAGAGAGGATAGGATAGGATAGAGGATTGGATAGAGGATAGGATAGGATAGAGGATATTATAGAATAGAGGATATGATAGGATAGAGGATAGGATAGGATAGAGGATTGGATAGGATAGAGGATAGATGATAGTATATTATAGAGGATTGGATAGGATACAGGATAGGATAGGATAGAGGATAGGTTAGGGGCTTTGATAGGATAGAGGATAGGATAGGATAGAAGATAGGATAGGATAGAGTATAGGATATGATAGAGGATAGGATAGGATATGATAGAGGATAGGATAGGATAGAGGATAGGATAGGGTAGAGGATAGGATAGAACAGAGGATAGGATGTGGGATTTGATAGGATAGAGGATAGGATAGGATAGAAGATAGGATAGAGGATAGGATAGGATAGAAGATAGGATAGAGGATAGGATAGGATAGAAGATAGGATAGGATAGAGGATAGGATAGGATAGAGGATAGGATAGGATAGAGGATAGGATAGGATGGAGGATAGGATAGGATAGAGGATAGGATAATATAGAGGATAGGATAGGATATAGGATAGGATAGAGGATAGGATAGAGGATAGGATAGGATAGAGGATAGGATAGTTTAGAGGATAGGATAGGATAAAGGATAGGATAGGACAGAGGATAGGATAGGGGATTTGATAGGATAGAGGATAGGATAGGATAGAAGATAGGATAGGATAGAGGATAGGATAGGATAGAGGATAGGATAGGATAGAGGATAGGATCGGATAGGATAGTGGATAGGATAGGATAGAGGATAGGATAGTGGATAGGATAGGATAGAGGATAGGATAGACGATAGGATAGGATAGAAGATAGGATAGGATAGAGGATAGGATAGGATAGAGGATAGGATAGGATAGAGAATAGGATAGGATAGGATATATGATAGGATAGACGATAGGATAGGATAGAGGATAGGGTAGGATAAAGGATAGGATAGGGTAGAGGATTGGATAGGATAGACGATAGGAAAGGATAGAGGATAGGATAGGATAGAGGATTGGATAGGATACAGGAAAGGATAGGATTGAGGATAGATAATAGGATATTATAGAGGATAGGATAGAGAATAGGATAGAGGATAGGATAGAGAATAGGAACGGATAGATGATATTATAGGATAGAGTGTACGATATTATAAAGGATAGGATAGGATAGAAGACAGGATATGATAGAGGATTGGATAGGATACAGGAAAGGATAGGATTAAGGATAGATGATAGGATAGGATAGAGGATTGGATAGGATACGGGATAGGATAGGATAGAGGATTGGATCGGATAGAGGATAGGAAAGGATAGAGGATAGGATAGGATAGAGGATTGGATAGGATACAGGAAAGGATAGGATTGAGGATAGATGATAGGATAGGATAGAGGATTGGATAGGATACAGGATAGGTTAGGATAGAGAATAGGAACGGATAGATGATATTATAGCATAGAGGATAGGATATGATAGAGTATACGATATTATAGAGGGTAGGATAGGATAGAGGATTGTATAGGATAGAGGATAGGAAAGGATAGAGGATAGGATAGAGGGTAGGATAGGATAGAGGACAGGATACGATAGAGGATAGGATAGGATAGAGGATAGGATAGGATGGAGGATAGGATAGGATAGAGGATAGGATAATATAGAGGATAGGATAGGATATAGGATAGGATAGAGGATAGGATAGAGGATAGGATAGGATAGAGGATAGGATAGTATAGAGGATAGGATAGGATAAAGGATAGGATAGGACAGAGGATAGGATAGGGGATTTGATAGGATAGAGGATAGGATAGGATAGAAGATAGGATAGGATAGAGGATAGGATAGGATAGAGGATAGGATAGGATAGAGGATAGGATCGGATAGGATAGTGGATAGGATAGGATAGAGGATAGGATAGACGATAGGATAGGATAGAAGATAGGATAGGATAGAGGATAGGATAGGATAGAGGATAGGATAGGATAGAGAATAGGATAGGATAGGATAGACGATAGGATAGGATAGAGGATAGGGTAGGATAAAGGATAGGATAGGGTAGAGGATTGGATAGGATACAGGAAAGGATAGGATTGAGGATAGATAATAGGATATTATAGAGGATAGGATAGAGAATAGGATAGAGGATAGGATAGAGAATAGGAACGGATAGATGATATTATAGGATAGAGTGTACGATATTATAAAGGATAGGATAGGATAGAAGACAGGATATGATAGAGGATTGGATAGGATACAGGAAAGGATAGGATTAAGGATAGATGATAGGATAGGATAGAGGATTGGATAGGATACGGGATAGGATAGGATAGAGGATAGGATAGGGGATTTTATAGGATAGAGGATAGGATAGGATAGAGGATAGGATAGGATAGAGGATAGGATAGGATAGAGGATAGGATAGACGATAGGATAGGATAGAGGATAGGATAGGATAGAGGATAGGATAGGATAGAGGATAGGATAGGATAGAGGACAGGATAGGATAGAGGATTGGATAGGATACACGAAAGGATAGGATTGAGGATAGATGATAGGATACACGAAAGGATAGGATTGAGGATAGATGATAGGATAGGATAGAGGACAGGATAGGATAGAGGATAGGATAGGATAGAGGATAGGATAGGATGGAGGATAGGATAGGATAGAGGATAGGATACGATAGAGGATAGGATAGGATAGAGGATAGGATAGAGGATAGGATAGAGGATAGGATAGGATAGAGGATAGGATAGTTTAGAGGATAGGATAGGATAGAGGATAGGATAGGACAGAGGATAGGATAGGGGATTTGATAGGATAGAGGATAGGATAGGATAGAAGATAGGATAGGATAGAGGATAGGATAGGATAGAGGATAGGATAGAAGAGAGGATAGGATAGGATAGAGGATTGGATAGAGGATAGGATAGGATAGAGGATATTATAGAATAGAGGATATGATAGGATAGAGGATAGGATAGGATAGAGGATTGGATAGGATAGAGGATAGATGATAGTATATTATAGAGGATTGGATAGGATACAGGATAGGATAGGATAGAGGATAGGTTAGGGGCTTTGATAGGATAGAGGATAGGATAGGATAGAAGATAGGATAGGATAGAGTATAGGATATGATAGAGGATAGGATAGGATAGAGGATAGGATAGGGTAGAGGATAGGATAGAACAGAGGATAGGATGTGGGATTTGATAGGATAGAGGATAGGATAGGATAGAAGATAGGATAGAGGATAGGATAGGATAGAAGATAGGATAGAGGATAGGATAGGATAGAAGATAGGATAGGATAGAGGATAGGATAGGATAGAGGATAGGATAGGATAGAGGATAGGATAGGATAGAGGATAGGATAGGGTAGAGGATAGGATAGAACAGAGGATAGTATAGGGGATTTGATAGGATAGAGGATAGGATAGGATAGAAGATAGGATAGGATAGAGGATAGGATAGGATAGAGGATAGGATAGGACAGAGGATAGGATAGGGGATTTGATAGGATAGAGGATAGGATAGGATAGAAGATAGGATAGGATAGAGGATAGGATAGGATAGAGGGTAGGATAGGATAGAGGATAGGATAGGATAGGATAGAGGATAGGATAGGATAGAGGATAGGATAGACGATAGGATAGGATAGATGATAGGATAGGATAAAGGATAGGATAGGATAGAGGATTGGATCGGATAGAGGATAGGAAAGGATAGAGGATAGGATAGGATAGAGGATCGGATAGGATACAGGAAAGGATAGGATTGAGGATAGATGATAGGATAGGATAGAGGATTGGATAGGATACAGGATAGGTTAGGATAGAGAATAGGAACGGATAGATGATATTATAGCATAGAGGATAGGATATGCTAGAGGATAGGATAGGATAGAGGATAGGATAGGGTAGAGGATAGGATACGATAGAGGATAGGATAGGATAGAGGATTGGATAGATGATAGGATAGGATAGAGGATAGGATAGGATAGAGGATAGGATCGGATAGGATAGTGGATAGGATAGGATAGAGGATAGGATAGACGATAGGATAGGATAGAAGATAGGATAGGATAGAGGATAGGATAGGATAGGATAGAGGATAGGATACGATAGAGGATAGGATAGGATAGAGGATAGGATAGGATAGAGGATAGGATAGGATAGAGGATAGGATAGGATAGGATAGGATAGAGGATAGGATAGACGATAGGATAGGATAGAAGATAGTATAGGATAAAGGATAGGATAGGATAGAGGATTGGATAGGATAGAGGCTAGAATAGGATAGAGGATAGGATAGGATAGAGAATTGGATAGGATACAGGAAAGGATAGGATTGAGGATAGATAATAGGATAGGATAGAGGATAGGATAGAGAATAGGATAGAGGATAGGATAGAGAATAGGAACGGATAGATGATATTAGAGGATAGAGTGTACGAGATTATAGAGGATAGGATAGGATAGAGGACAGGATAGGATAGAGGATTGGATAGGATACACGAAAGGATAGGATTAAGGATAGATGATAGGATAGGATAGAGGATTGGATAGGATACGGGATAGGATAGATTAGAGGATAGGACAAAGGATAGGATAGTTTAGAGGATAGGATAGGATAGAGGATAGGATAGGACAGAGGATAGGATAGGGGATTTGATAGGATAGAGGATAGGATAGGATAGAAGATAGGATAGGATAGAGGATAGGATAGGATAGAGGATAGGATAGGATAGAGGATAGGATAGGATAGAGGATAGGATAGGATAGGATAGAGGATAGGATAGGATAGAGGATAGGATAGACGATAGGATAGGATAGATGATAGGATAGGATAAAGGATAGGATAGGATAGAGGATTGGATCGGATAGAGGATAGGATAGGATAGAGGATAGGATAGGATAGAGGATAGGATAGGATAGAGGATAGGATAGGATAGAGGATAGGATAGGATAGAGGATAGGATAGGATAGAGGATAGGATATTATAGAGGACAGGATACGATAGAGGATAGGATAGGATAGAGGATAGGATAGGATGGAGGATAGGATAGGATGGAGGATAGGATAAGATAGAGGATAGGATAGGATATAGGATAGGATAGAGGGTAGGATAGAGGATAGGATAGGATAGAGGATAGGATAGTTTAGAGGATAGGATAGGATAAAGGATAGGATAGGACAGAGGATAGGATAGGGGATTTGATAGGATAGAGGATAGGATAGGATAGAAGATAGGATAGGATAGAGGATAGGATAGGATAGAGGATAGGATAGGATAGAGGATAGGATCGGATAGGATAGTGGATAGGATAGGATAGAGGACAGGATAGGATAGAGGATAGGATAGGATAGAGGATAGGATAGGATGGAGGATAGGATAGGATAGAGGATAGGATAAGATAGAGGATAGGATAGGATAGAGGATAGGATAGAGGATAGGATAGGATAGAGGATAGGATAGTTTAGAGGATAGGATAGGATAGAGGATAGGATAGTACAGAGGATAGGATAGGGGATTTGATAGGATAGAGGATAGGTTAGGATAGAAGATAGGATAGGATAGAAGATAGGATAGGATAGAGCATAGGATAGGATAGAGGATAGGAAAGGATAGAGGATAGGATAAGATAGAGGATAGGATAGGATAGAGGATAGGATAGATTAGAGGATAGGATAGAGGATAGGATAGTTTAGAGGATAGGATAGGATAGAGGATAGGATAGGACAGAGGATAGGATAGGGGATTTGATAGGATAGAGGATAGGATAGGATAGAAGATAGGATAGGATAGAGGATAGGATAGGATAGAGGATAGGATAGGATAGAGGATAGGATAGGATAGGATAGAGGATAGGATAGGATAGAGGATAGGATAGACGATAGGATAGGATAGATGATAGGATAGGATAAAGGATAGGATAGGATAGAGGATTGGATCGGATAGAGGATAGGAAAGGATAGAGGATAGGATAGGATAGAGGATAGGATAGGATAGAGGATAGGATAGGATAGAGGGTAGGATAGGATAGAGGATAGGATAGGATAGAGGATAGGATAGGACAGAGGATAGGATAGGATAGAGGATAGGATAGGATAGAGGATAGGATAGGATAGAGGATAGGATAGGATAGAGGATAGGATAGGATAGAGGATAGGATAGGATAGAGGATAGGATAGGATAGAGGATAGGATAGGATAGTGGACAGGATACGATAGAGGATAGGATAGGATAGAGGATAGGATAGGATGGAGGATAGGATAGGATAGAGGATAGGATAATATAGAGGATAGGATAGGATATAGGATAGAATAGAGGATAGGATAGAGGATAGGATAGGATAGAGGATAGGATAGTTTAGAGGATAGGATAGGATAAAGGATAGGATAGGACAGAGGATAGGATAGGGGATTTGATAGGATAGAGGATAGGATAGGATAGAAGATAGGATAGGATAGAGGATAGGATAGGATAGAGGATAGGATAGGATAGAGGATAGGATCGGATAGGATAGTGGATAGGATAGGATAGAGGATAGGATAGACGATAGGATAGGATAGAAGATAGGATAGGATAGAGGATAGGATAGGATAGAGGATAGGATAGGATAGAGAATAGGATAGGATAGGATAGATGATAGGATAGACGATAGGATAGGATAGAGGATAGGGTAGGATAAAGGATAGGATAGGGTAGAGGATTGGATAGGATAGACGATAGGAAAGGATAGAGGATAGGATAGGATAGAGGATTGGATAGGATACAGGAAAGGATAGGATTGAGGATAGATAATAGGATATTATAGAGGATAGGATAGAGAATAGGATAGAGGATAGGATAGAGAATAGGAACGGATAGATGATATTATAGGATAGAGTGTACGATATTATAAAGGATAGGATAGGATAGAAGACAGGATATGATAGAGGATTGGATAGGATACAGGAAAGGATAGGATTAAGGATAGATGATAGGATAGGATAGAGGATTGGATAGGATACGGGATAGGATAGGATAGAGGATTGGATCGGATAGAGGATAGGAAAGGATAGAGGATAGGATAGGATAGAGGATTGGATAGGATACAGGAAAGGATAGGATTGAGGATAGATGATAGGATACGATAGAGGATTGGATAGGATACAGGATAGGTTAGGATAGAGAATAGGAACGGATAGATGATATTATAGCATAGAGGATAGGATATGATAGAGTATACGATATTATAGAGGGTAGGATAGGATAGAGGATTGTATAGGATAGAGGATAGGAAAGGATAGAGGGTAGGATAGAGGGTAGGATAGGATAGAGGAGAGCATACGATAGAGGATAGGATAGGATAGAGGATAGGATAGGATGGAGGATAGGATAGGATAGAGGATAGGATAATATAGAGGATAGGATAGGATATAGGATAGGATAGAGTATAGGATAGAGGATAGGATAGGATAGAGGATAGGATAGTTTAGAGGATAGGATAGGATAAAGGATAGGATAGGACAGAGGATAGGATAGGGGATTTGATAGGATAGAGGATAGGATAGGATAGAAGATAGGATAGGATAGAGGATAGGATAGGATAGAGGATAGGATAGGATAGAGGATAGGATCGGATAGGATAGTGGATAGGATAGGATAGAGGATAGGACAGACGATAGGATAGGATAGAAGATAGGATAGGATAGAGGATAGGATAGGATAGAGGATAGGATAGACGATAGGATAGGATAGAGGATAGGATAGGATAGAGGATAGGATAGGATAGAGGATAGGATAGGATAGAGGACAGGATAGGATAGAGGATTGGATAGGATAGAGAATAGGATAGGATAGGATAGATGATAGGATAGACGATAGGATAGGATAGAGGATAGGGTAGGATAAAGGATAGGATAGGGTAGAGGATTGGATAGGATAGACGATAGGAAAGGATAGAGGATAGGATAGGATAGAGGATTGGATAGGATACAGGAAAGGATAGGATTGAGGATAGATAATAGGATATTATAGAGGATAGGATAGAGAATAGGATAGAGGATAGGATAGAGAATAGGAACGGATAGATGATATTATAGGATAGAGTGTACGATATTATAAAGGATAGGATAGGATAGAAGACAGGATATGATAGAGGATTGGATAGGATACAGGAAAGGATAGGATTAAGGATAGATGATAGGATAGGATAGAGGATTGGATAGGATACGGGATAGGATAGGATAGAGGATAGGATAGGGGATTTTATAGGATAGAGGATAGGATAGGATAGAGGATAGGATAGGATAGAGGATAGGATAGGATAGAGGATAGGATAGACGATAGGATAGGATAGAGGATAGGATAGGATAGAGGATAGGATAGGATAGAGGATAGGATAGGATAGAGGACAGGATAGGATAGAGGATTGGATAGGATACACGAAAGGATAGGATTGAGGATAGATGATAGGATACACGAAAGGATAGGATTGAGGATAGATGATAGGATAGGATAGAGGACAGGATAGGATAGAGGATAGGATAGGATAGAGGATAGGATAGGATGGAGGATAGGATAGGATAGAGGATAGGATACGATAGAGGATAGGATAGGATAGAGGATAGGATAGAGGATAGGATAGAGGATAGGATAGGATAGAGGATAGGATAGTTTAGAGGATAGGATAGGATAGAGGATAGGATAGGACAGAGGATAGGATAGGGGATTTGATAGGATAGAGGATAGGATAGGATAGAAGATAGGATAGGATAGAGGATAGGATAGGATAGAGGATAGGATAGAATAGAGGATAGGATAGGATAGAGGATTGGATAGAGGATAGGATAGGATAGAGGATATTATAGAATAGAGGATATGATAGGATAGAGGATAGGATAGAGGATAGATGATAGTATATTATAGAGGATTGGATAGGATACAGGATAGGATAGGATAGAGGATAGGTTAGGGGATTTGATAGGATAGAGGATAGGATAGGATAGAAGATAGGATAGGATAGTGTATAGGATATGATAGAGGATAGGATAGGATATGATAGAGGATAGGATAGGATAGAGGATAGGATAGGGTAGAGGATAGGATAGAACAGAGGATAGGATGTGGGATTTGATAGGATAGAGGATAGGATAGGATAGAAGATAGGATAGAGGATAGGATAGGATAGAAGATAGGATAGAGGATAGGATAGGATAGAAGATAGGATAGGATAGAGGATAGGATAGGATAGAGGATAGGATAGGATAGAAGATAGGATAGGATAGAGGATAGGATAGGATAGAGGATAGGATAGGATAGGATAGTGGATAGGATAGGATAGAGGATAGGATAGACGATAGGATAGGATAGAAGATAGGATAGGATAGAGGATAGGATAGAGGATAGGATAGGATAGAGGATAGGATAGGATAGAGGACAGGATAGGATAGAGGATTGGATAGGATACACGAAAGGATAGAATTGAGGATAGATGATAGGATAGGATAGAGGACAGGATAGGATAGAGGATAGGATAGGATAGAGGATAGGATAGGGTAGAGGATAGGATAGGATAGAGGATTGGATCGGATAGAGGATAGGAAAGGATAGAGGATAGGATAGGATAGAGGATCGGATAGGATACAGGAAAGGATAGGATTGAGGATAGATGATAGGATAGGATAGAGGATTGGATAGGATACAGGATAGGTTAGGATAGAGAATAGGAACGGATAGATGATATTATAGCATAGAGGATAGGATATGATAGAGGATAGGATAGGATAGAGGATAGGATAGGGTAGAGGATAGGATACGATAGAGGATAGGATAGGATAGAGGATTGGATAGATGATAGGATAGGATAGAGGATAGGATAGGATAGAGGATAGGATCGGATAGGATAGTGGATAGGATAGGATAGAGGATAGGATAGACGATAGGATAGGATAGAAGATAGGATAGGATAGAGGATAGGATAGGATAGAGGATAGGATAGGATAAAGGATAGGATAGGATAGAGGATTGGATAGGATAGAGGCTAGAATAGGATAGAGGATAGGATAGGATAGAGAATTGGATAGGATACAGGAAAGGATAGGATTGAGGATAGATAATAGGATAGGATAGAGGATAGGATAGAGAATAGGATAGAGGATAGGATAGAGAATAGGAACGGATAGATGATATTAGAGGATAGAGTGTACGATATTATAGAGGATAGGATAGGATAGAGGACAGGGTAGGATAGAGGATTGGATAGGATACACGAAAGGATAGGATTAAGGATAGATGATAGGATAGGATAGAGGATTGGATAGGATACGGGATAGGATAGATTAGAGGATAGGACAGAGGATAGGATAGTTTAGAGGATAGGATAGGATAGAGGATAGGATAGGACAGAGGATAGGATAGGGGATTTGATAGGATAGAGGATAGGATAGGATAGAGGATAGGATAGGATAGAGGATAGGATAGGATAGAGGATAGGATAGGATAGAGGATAGGATAGGATAGGTTAGAGGATAGGATAGGATAGAGGATAGGATAGACGATAGGATAGGATAGATGATAGGATAGGATAAAGGATAGGATAGGATAGAGGATTGGATCGGATAGAGGATAGGAAAGGATAGAGGATAGGATAGGATAGAGGATCGGATAGGATACAGGAAAGGATAGGATTGAGGATAGAGGATAGGATAGGATACAGGATAGGATAGGGTAGAGGATAGGATACGATAGAGGATAGGATAGGATAGAGGATTGGATAGATGATAGGATAGGATAGAGGATATTATAGGATAGAGGATGTGATAGGATAGAGGATAGGATAGGATAGAGGATTGGATAGGGTACGGGATAGGATAGGATAGAGGATAGGATAGAGGATATGATAGGATAGAGGATAGGATAGGATAGAGGATAGGATAGGATAGAGGATAGGATAGGATAGAGGACAGGATAGGATAGAGGATCGGATAGGATACACGAAAGGATAGGATTGAGGATAGATGATATGATACACGAAAGGATAGGATTGAGGATAGATGATAGGATAGGATAGAGGACAGGATAGGATAGAGGATAGGATAGGATAGAGGATAGGATAGGATGGAGGATAGGATAGGATAGAGGATAGGATACGATAGAGGATAGGATAGGATAGAGGATAGGATAGAGGATAGGATAGAGGATAGGATAGGATAGAGGATAGGATAGTTTAGAGGATAGGATAGGATAGAGGATAGGATAGGACAGAGGATAGGATAAGGGATTTGATAGGATAGAGGATAGGATAGGATAGAAGATAGGATAGGATAGAGGATAGGATAGGATAGAGGATAGGATAGAATAGAGGATAGGATAGGATAGAGGATTGGATAGAGGATAGGATAGGATAGAGGATATTATAGAATAGAGGATATGATAGGTTAGAGGATAGGATAGGATAGAGGATTGGATAGGATAGAGGATAGATGATAGTATATTATAGAGGATTGGATAGGATAGAGGATAGATGATAGTATATTATAGAGGATTGGATAGGATACAGGATAGGATAGGATAGAGGATAGGTTAGGGGATTTGATAGGATAGAGGATAGGATAGGATAGAAGATAGGATAGGATAGAGTATAGGATATGATAGAGGATAGGATAGGATATGATAGAGGATAGGATAGGATAGAGGATAGGATAGGGTAGAGGATAGGATAGAACAGAGGATAGGATATGGGATTTGATAGGATAGAGGATAGGATAGGATAGAAGATAGGATAGGATAGAGGATAGGATAGGATAGAGGATAGGACAGGATAGAGGATAGGATAGGATAGAGGATAGGATAGGGTAGAGGATAGGATAGAACAGAGGATAGGATACGGGATTTGATAGGATAGAGGATAGGATAGGATAGAAGATAGGATAGGATAGAGGATAGGATAGGATAGAGGATAGGATAGGATAGGATAGTGGATAGGATAGGATAGAGGATAGGATAGACGATAGGATAGGATAGAAGATAGGATAGGATAGACGATAGGATAGGATAGAGGATAGGATAGGATAGAGGACAGGATAGGATAGAGCATTGGATAGGATACACGAAAGGATAGGATTGAGGATAGATAATAGGATAGGATAGAGGACAGGATAGGATAGAGGATAGGATAGGATAGAGGATAGGATAGGATAGAGGATAGGATAGACGATAGGATAGGATAGAGGATAGGATAGGATAGAGGATGGGAAAGGATAGAGGATAGGATAGGATAGAGGACTGGATAGGATAGAGGATTGGATAGGATACACGAAAGAATAGGATTGAGGATATATGATAGGATAGGATAGAGGACAGGATAGGATAGTGGATAGGATAGGATAGAGGATAGGATAGGATGGAGGATAGGATAGGATAGAGGATACGATAAGATAGAGGATAGGATAGGATAGAGGATAGGATAGAGGATAGGATAGAGGATAGGATAGGATAGAGGACATTATAGAATAGAGGATATGATAGGATAGAGGATAGGATAGGATAGAGGATTGGATAGGATAGAGGATAGATGATAGTATAGGATAGAGGATTGGATAGGATACAGGATAGGATAGCATAGAGGATAGGTTGGGGGATTTGATAGGATAGAGGATAGGATAGGATAGAAGATAGGATAGGATAGAGGATAGGATAGAGGATAGGATAGAGGATAGGATAGAGGATAGGATATGATAGAGGATAGGATAGGATATGATAGAGGATAGGATAGGATAGAGGATAGGATAGGGTAGAGGATAGGATAGAACAGAGGATAGGATATGGGATTTGATAGGATAGAGGATAGGATAGGATAGAAGATAGGATAGGATAGAGGATAGGATAGGATAGAGGATAGGATAGGATAGAGGATAGGATAGGATAGGATAGTGGATAGGATAGGATAGAGGATAGGATAGACGATAGGATAGGATAGAAGATAGGATAGGATAGAGGATAGGATAGGATAGAGGATAGGATAGGATAGGATAGAGGATAGGATAGGATAGAGGATTGGATAGACGATAGGATAGGATAGATGATAGGATAGGATAAAGGATAGGATAGGATAGAGGATTGGATCGGATAGAGGATAGGAAAGGATAGAGGATAGGATAGGATAGAGGATCGGATAGGATACAGGAAAGGATAGGATTGAGGATAGATGATAGGATAGGATAGAGGATTGGATAGGATACAGGATAGGTTAGGATAGAGAATAGGAAGGGATAGATGATATTATAGCATAGAGGATAGGATATGATAGAGGATAGGATAGGATAGAGGATAGGATAGGGTAGAGGATAGGATACGATAGAGGATAGGATAGGATAGAGGATTGGATAGATGATAGGATAGGATAGAGGATAGGATAGGATAGAGGATAGGATCGGATAGGATAGTGGATAGGATAGGATAGAGGATAGGATAGACGATAGGATAGGATAGAAGATAGGATAGGATAGAGGATAGGATAGGATAGAGGATAGGATAGGATAAAGGATAGGATAGGATAGAGGATTGGATAGGATAGAGGCTAGAATAGGATAGAGGATAGGATAGGATAGAGAATTGGATAGGATACAGGAAAGGATAGGATTGAGGATAGATAATAGGATAGGATAGAGGATAGGATAGAGAATAGGATAGAGGATAGGATAGAGAATAGGAACGGATAGATGATATTAGAGGATAGAGTGTACGATATTATAGAGGATAGGATAGGATAGAGGACAGGGTAGGATAGAGGATTGGATAGGATACACGAAAGGATAGGATTAAGGATAGATGATAGGATAGGATAGAGGATTGGATAGGATACGGGATAGGATAGATTAGAGGATAGGACAGAGGATAGGATAGTTTAGAGGATAGGATAGGATAGAGGATAGGATAGGACAGAGGATAGGATAGGGGATTTGATAGGATAGAGGATAGGATAGGATAGAGGATAGGATAGGATAGAGGATAGGATAGGATAGAGGATAGGATAGGATAGGATAGAGGATAGGATAGGATAGGTTAGAGGATAGGATAGGATAGAGGATAGGATAGACGATAGGATAGGATAGATGATAGGATAGGATAAAGGATAGGATAGGATAGATGATTGGATCGGATAGAGGATAGGAAAGGATAGAGGATAGGATAGGATAGAGGATCGGATAGGATACAGGAAAGGATAGAATTGAGGATAGAGGATAGGATAGGATGCAGGATAGGATAGGGTAGAGGATAGGATACGATAGAGGATAGGATAGGATAGAGGATTGGATAGATGATAGGATAGGATAGAGGATATTATAGGATAGAGGATGTGATAGGATAGAGGATAGGATAGGATAGAGGATTGGATAGGGTACGGGATAGGATAGGATAGAGGATAGGATAGAGGATATGATAGGATAGAGGATAGGATAGGATAGAGGATAGGATAGGATAGAGGATAGGATAGGATAGAGGACAGGATAGGATAGAGGATCGGATAGGATACACGAAAGGATAGGATTGAGGATAGATGATATGATACACGAAAGGATAGGATTGAGGATAGATGATAGGATAGGATAGAGGACAGGATAGGATAGAGGATAGGATAGGATAGAGGATAGGATAGGATGGAGGATAGGATAGGATAGAGGATAGGATACGATAGAGGATAGGATAGGATAGAGGATAGGATAGAGGATAGGATAGAGGATAGGATAGGATAGAGGATAGGATAGTTTAGAGGATAGGATAGGATAGAGGATAGGATAGGACAGAGGATAGGATAAGGGATTTGATAGTATAGAGGATAGGATAGGATAGAAGATAGGATAGGGTAGAGGATAGGATAGGATAGAGGATAGGATAGAATAGAGGATAGGATAGGATAGAGGATTGGATAGAGGATAGGATAGGATAGAGGATATTATAGAATAGAGGATATGATAGGTTAGAGGATAGGATAGGATAGAGGATTGGATAGGATAGAGGATAGATGATAGTATATTATAGAGGATTGGATAGGATAGAGGATAGATGATAGTATATTATAGAGGATTGGATAGGATACAGGATAGGATAGGATAGAGGATAGGTTAGGGGATTTGATAGGATAGAGGATAGGATAGGATAGAAGATAGGATAGGATAGAGTATAGGATATGATAGAGGATAGGATAGGATATGATAGAGGATAGGATAGGATAGAGGATAGGATAGGGTAGAGGATAGGATAGAACAGAGGATAGGATATGGGATTTGATAGGATAGAGGATAGGATAGGATAGAAGATAGGATAGGATAGAGGATAGGATAGGATAGAGGATAGGACAGGATAGAGGATAGGATAGGATAGAGGATAGGATAGGGTAGAGGATAGGATAGAACAGAGGATAGGATACGGGATTTGATAGGATAGAGGATAGGATAGGATAGAAGATAGGATAGGATAGAGGATAGGATAGGATAGAGGATAGGATAGGATAGGATAGTGGATAGGATAGGATAGAGGATAGGATAGACGATAGGATAGGATAGAAGATAGGATAGGATAGACGATAGGATAGGATAGAGGATAGGATAGGATAGAGGACAGGATAGGATAGAGCATTGGATAGGATACACGAAAGGATAGGATTGAGGATAGATAATAGGATAGGATAGAGGACAGGATAGGATAGAGGATAGGATAGGATAGAGGATAGGATAGGATAGAGGATAGGATAGACGATAGGATAGGATAGAGGATAGGATAGGATAGAGGATGGGAAAGGATAGAGGATAGGATAGGATAGAGGACTGGATAGGATAGAGGATTGGATAGGATACACGAAAGAATAGGATTGAGGATATATGATAGGATAGGATAGAGGACAGGATAGGATAGTGGATAGGATAGGATAGAGGATAGGATAGGATGGAGGATAGGATAGGATAGAGGATACGATAAGATAGAGGATAGGATAGGATAGAGGATAGGATAGAGGATAGGATAGAGGATAGGATAGGATAGAGGACATTATAGAATAGAGGATATGATAGGATAGAGGATAGGATAGGATAGAGGATTGGATAGGATAGAGGATAGATGATAGTATAGGATAGAGGATTGGATAGGATACAGGATAGGATAGGATAGAGGATAGGTTGGGGGATTTGATAGGATAGAGGATAGGATAGGATAGAAGATAGGATAGGATAGAGGATAGGATAGAGGATAGGATAGAGGATAGGATAGAGGATAGGATATGATAGAGGATAGGATAGGATATGATAGAGGATAGGATAGGATAGAGGATAGGATAGGGTAGAGGATAGGATAGAACAGAGGATAGGATATGGGATTTGATAGGATAGAGGATAGGATAGGATAGAAGATAGGATAGGATAGAGGATAGGATAGGATAGAGGATAGGATAGGATAGAGGATAGGATAGGATAGGATAGTGGATAGGATAGGATAGAGGATAGGATAGACGATAGGATAGGATAGAGGATAGGATAGTCTAGAGGATAGGATAGGATAGAGGATAGTATAGAGGATAGGATAGGATAGAGGACAGGATAGGATAGAGGCCAGGATAGGATAGAGGATAGGATAGGACAGAGGATAGGATAGGGGATTTGATAGGATAGGATAGAGGATAGGCTAGGATAGAGGATAGGATAGAGGATAGGATAGGATAGAGGATAGGATAGGATAAAGGATAGGATAGGATAGAGGATTGGATAGGATAGAGGATAGGAAAGGATAGAGGATTGGATAGGATACAGGAAAGGATAGGATAGAGGATAGATAATAGGATAGGATAGAGGATAGGATAGAGAATAGGATAGGATAGAGGATAGGATAGAGAATAGGAACGGATAGATGATATTATAGGATAGAGGATAGGATATGATAGAGTATACGATATTATAGAGGGTAGGATAGGATAGAGCATAGGATAGGGGATAGGCTATTATAGAGGATAGGATAGAGGATAGGATAGGATAGAGGACAGGATAGGATAGAGGATAGGATAGGATAGAGGATAGGATAGGATAGAGGACAGGATAGGATAGAGGATAGGATAGGATAGAGGATTGGATAGGATACAGGAAATGATAGGATTGAGGATAGATGATACGATAGGATAGAGGATTGGATAGGTTACGGGATAGGAAAGGATAGAGGATAGGATAGAGGATAGGATAGGATAGAGGATAGGATAGGATAGAGGATAGGATAGGATAGGATAGGATAGAGGATAGGATAGGATAGAGGATAGGATAGGATAGAGGATAGGATAGGATAGAGGATAGGATAGGATAGAGGATAGGATAGGATAGAGGATAGGATAGGATAGAGGATAGGATAGGATAGAGGATAGGATAGGATAGAGGATAGGATAGGATAGAGGATAGGATAGGATAGAGGATAGGATAGGATAGAGGATAGGATAGGATAGAGGATAGGATAGGATAGAGGATAGGATAGGATAGAGGATAGGATAGGATAGAGGATAGGATAGGATAGGATAGAGGATAGGATAGGATAGAGGATAGGATAGACGATAGGATAGGATAGAAGATAGGATAGGATAGAGGATAGGATAGGATAGAGGATAGGATAGGATAGGATAGAGGATAGGATAGGATAGAGGATAGGATAGGATAGAGGATAGGATAGGATAGGATAGTGGATAGGATAGGATAGAGGATAGGATAGACGATAGGATAGGATAGAAGATAGGATAGGATAGAGGATAGGATAGGATAGAGGATAGGATAGGATAGGATAGAGGATAGGATAGGATAGAGGATTGGATAGACGATAGGATAGGATAGATGATAGGATAGGATAAAGGATAGGATAGGATAGAGGATTGGATCGGATAGAGGATAGGAAAGGATAGAGGATAGGATAGGATAGAGGATCGGATAGGATACAGGAAAGGATAGGATTGAGGATAGATGATAGGATAGGATAGAGGATTGGATAGGATACAGGATAGGTTAGGATAGAGAATAGGAACGGATAGATGATATTATAGCATAGAGGATAGGATATGATAGAGGATAGGATAGGATAGAGGATAGGATAGGGTAGAGGATAGGATACGATAGAGGATAGGATAGGATAGAGGATTGGATAGATGATAGGATAGGATAGAGGATAGGATAGGATAGAGGATAGGATCGGATAGGATAGTGGATAGGATAGGATAGAGGATAGGATAGACGATAGGATAGGATAGAAGATAGGATAGGATAGAGGATAGGATAGGATAGAGGATAGGATAGGATAAAGGATAGGATAGGATAGAGGATTGGATAGGATAGAGGCTAGAATAGGATAGAGGATAGGATAGGATAGAGAATTGGATAGGATACAGGAAAGGATAGGATTGAGGATAGATAATAGGATAGGATAGAGGATAGGATAGAGAATAGGATAGAGGATAGGATAGAGAATAGGAACGGATAGATGATATTAGAGGATAGAGTGTACGATATTATAGAGGATAGGATAGGATAGAGGACAGGGTAGGATAGAGGATTGGATAGGATACACGAAAGGATAGGATTAAGGATAGATGATAGGATAGGATAGAGGATTGGATAGGATACGGGATAGGATAGATTAGAGGATAGGACAGAGGATAGGATAGTTTAGAGGATAGGATAGGATAGAGGATAGGATAGGACAGAGGATAGGATAGGGGATTTGATAGGATAGAGGATAGGATAGGATAGAGGATAGGATAGGATAGAGGATAGGATAGGATAGAGGATAGGATAGGATAGGATAGAGGATAGGATAGGATAGGTTAGAGGATAGGATAGGATAGAGGATAGGATAGACGATAGGATAGGATAGATGATAGGATAGGATAAAGGATAGGATAGGATAGAGGATTGGATCGGATAGAGGATAGGAAAGGATAGAGGATAGGATAGGATAGAGGATCGGATAGGATACAGGAAAGGATAGGATTGAGGATAGAGGATAGGATAGGATACAGGATAGGATAGGGTAGAGGATAGGATACGATAGAGGATAGGATAGGATAGAGGATTGGATAGATGATAGGATAGGATAGAGGATATTATAGGATAGAGGATGTGATAGGATAGAGGATAGGATAGGATAGAGGATTGGATAGGGTACGGGATAGGATAGGATAGAGGATAGGATAGAGGATATGATAGGATAGAGGATAGGATAGGATAGAGGATAGGATAGGATAGAGGATAGGATAGGATAGAGGACAGGATAGGATAGAGGATCGGATAGGATACACGAAAGGATAGGATTGAGGATAGATGATATGATACACGAAAGGATAGGATTGAGGATAGATGATAGGATAGGATAGAGGACAGGATAGGATAGAGGATAGGATAGGATAGAGGATAGGATAGGATGGAGGATAGGATAGGATAGAGGATAGGATACGATAGAGGATAGGATAGGATAGAGGATAGGATAGAGGATAGGATAGAGGATAGGATAGGATAGAGGATAGGATAGTTTAGAGGATAGGATAGGATAGAGGATAGGATAGGACAGAGGATAGGATAAGGGATTTGATAGTATAGAGGATAGGATAGGATAGAAGATAGGATAGGGTAGAGGATAGGATAGGATAGAGGATAGGATAGAATAGAGGATAGGATAGGATAGAGGATTGGATAGAGGATAGGATAGGATAGAGGATATTATAGAATAGAGGATATGATATTTTAGAGGATAGGATAGGATAGAGGATTGGATAGGATAGAGGATAGATGATAGTATATTATAGAGGATTGGATAGGATAGAGGATAGATGATAGTATATTATAGAGGATTGGATAGGATACAGGATAGGATAGGATAGAGGATAGGTTAGGGGATTTGATAGGATAGAGGATAGGATAGGATAGAAGATAGGATAGGATAGAGTATAGGATATGATAGAGGATAGGATAGGATATGATAGAGGATAGGATAGGATAGAGGATAGGATAGGGTAGAGGATAGGATAGAACAGAGGATAGGATATGGGATTTGATAGGATAGAGGATAGGATAGGATAGAAGATAGGATAGGATAGAGGATAGGATAGGATAGAGGATAGGACAGGATAGAGGATAGGATAGGATAGAGGATAGGATAGGGTAGAGGATAGGATAGAACAGAGGATAGGATACGGGATTTGATAGGATAGAGGATAGGATAGGATAGAAGATAGGATAGGATAGAGGATAGGATAGGATAGAGGATAGGATAGGATAGGATAGTGGATAGGATAGGATAGAGGATAGGATAGACGATAGGATAGGATAGAAGATAGGATAGGATAGACGATAGGATAGGATAGAGGATAGGATAGGATAGAGGACAGGATAGGATAGAGCATTGGATAGGATACACGAAAGGATAGGATTGAGGATAGATAATAGGATAGGATAGAGGACAGGATAGGATAGAGGATAGGATAGGATAGAGGATAGGATAGGATAGAGGATAGGATAGACGATAGGATAGGATAGAGGATAGGATAGGATAGAGGATGGGAAAGGATAGAGGATAGGATAGGATAGAGGACTGGATAGGATAGAGGATTGGATAGGATACACGAAAGAATAGGATTGAGGATATATGATAGGATAGGATAGAGGACAGGATAGGATAGTGGATAGGATAGGATAGAGGATAGGATAGGATGGAGGATAGGATAGGATAGAGGATACGATAAGATAGAGGATAGGATAGGATAGAGGATAGGATAGAGGATAGGATAGAGGATAGGATAGGATAGAGGATAGGATAGGATGGAGGATAGGATAGGATAGAGGATACGATAAGATAGAGGATAGGATAGGATAGAGGATAGGATAGAGGATAGGATAGAGGATAGGATAGGATAGAGGACATTATAGAATAGAGGATATGATAGGATAGAGGATAGGATAGGATAGAGGATTGGATAGGATAGAGGATAGATGATAGTATAGGATAGAGGATTGGATAGGATACAGGATAGGATAGGATAGAGGATAGGTTGGGGGATTTGATAGGATAGAGGATAGGATAGGATAGAAGATAGGATAGGATAGAGGATAGGATAGAGGATAGGATAGAGGATAGGATAGAGGATAGGATAGAGGATAGGATATGATAGAGGATAGGATAGGATATGATAGAGGATAGGATAGGATAGAGGATAGGATAGGGTAGAGGATAGGATAGAACAGAGGATAGGATATGGGATTTGATAGGATAGAGGATAGGATAGGATAGAAGATAGGATAGGATAGAGGATAGGATAGGATAGAGGATAGGATAGGATAGAGGATAGGATAGGATAGGATAGTGGATAGGATAGGATAGAGGATAGGATAGACGATAGGATAGGATAGAAGATAGGATAGGATAGAGGATAGGATAGGATAGAGGATAGGATAGGATAGAGAATAGGATAGGGTAGAGGATAGGATACGATAGAGGATAGGATAGGATAGAGGATTGGATAGATGATAGGATAGGATAGACGATATTATAGGATAGAGGATGTGATAGGATAGAGGATAGGATAGGATAGAGGATTGGATAGGATAGAGGATAGATGATAGGATAGGATAGAGGATTGGATAGGATACAGGATAGGATAGGATAGAGGATAGGATAGGATAGAGGATAGGATAGTCTAGAGGATAGGATAGGATAGAGGATAGTATAGAGGATAGGATAGGATAGAGGACAGGATAGGATAGAGGCCAGGATAGGATAGAGGATAGGATAGGACAGAGGATAGGATAGGGGATTTGATAGGATAGGATAGAGGATAGGCTAGGATAGAGGATAGGATAGAGGATAGGATAGGATAGAGGATAGGATAGGATAAAGGATAGGATAGGATAGAGGATTGGATAGGATAGAGGATAGGAAAGGATAGAGGATTGGATAGGATACAGGAAAGGATAGGATAGAGGATAGATAATAGGATAGGATAGAGGATAGGATAGAGAATAGGATAGGATAGAGGATAGGATAGAGAATAGGAACGGATAGATGATATTATAGGATAGAGGATAGGATATGATAGAGTATACGATATTATAGAGGGTAGGATAGGATAGAGCATAGGATAGGGGATAGGCTATTATAGAGGATAGGATAGAGGATAGGATAGGATAGAGGACAGGATAGGATAGAGGATAGGATAGGATAGAGGATAGGATAGGATAGAGGACAGGATAGGATAGAGGATAGGATAGGATAGAGGATTGGATAGGATACAGGAAATGATAGGATTGAGGATAGATGATACGATAGGATAGAGGATTGGATAGGTTACGGGATAGGAAAGGATAGAGGATAGGATAGAGGATAGGATAGGATAGAGGATAGGATAGGATAGAGGATAGGATAGGATAGAGGATAGGATAGGATAGGATAGGATAGAGGATAGGATAGGATAGAGGATAGGATAGGATAGAGGATAGGATAGGATAGAGGATAGGATAGGATAGAGGATAGGATAGGATAGAGGATAGGATAGGATAGAGGATAGGATAGGATAGAGGATAGGATAGGATAGAGGATAGGATAGGATAGAGGATAGGATAGGATAGAGGATAGGATAGGATAGAGGATAGGATAGGATAGAGGATAGGATAGGATAGAGGATAGGATAGGATAGAGGATAGGATAGGATAGAGGATAGGATAGGATAGAGGATAGGATAGGATAGGATAGAGGATAGGATAGGATAGAGGATAGGATAGACGATAGGATAGGATAGAAGATAGGATAGGATAGAGGATAGGATAGGATAGAGGATAGGATAGGATAGGATAGAGGATAGGATAGGATAGAGGATAGGATAGGATAGAGGATAGGATAGGATAGGATAGGATAGAGGATAGGATAGGATAGAGGATAGGATAGCATAGAGGATAGGGTAGGATAGGATAGAGGATAGGATAGGATAGAGGATAGGATAGACGATAGGATAGGATAGAGGATAGGATAGACGATAGGATAGGATAGAGGATAGTATAGGATAAAGGATAGGATAGGATAGAGGATTGGATAGGATAAAGGATAGAATAGGAAAGAGGATAGGATAGGATAGAAGATAGGATAGGATAGAGGATAGGACAGGATAGAGGATAGGATAGGATAGAGGATTGGATAGGATACAGGAAAGGATAGGATTAAGGATAGATAATAGGATAGGATAGATGATAGGATAGAGAATAGGATAGAGGATAGGATAGAGAATAGGATAGAGGATAGGATAGAGAATAGGAACGGATAGATGATATTATAGGATAGAGGATAGGATATGATAGAGTATACGATATTATAGAGGGTAGGATAGGATAGAGCATAGGATAGGGGAATGGATAGGATAGGATACAGGATAGGCTAGCATAGAGGATAGGATAGACGATGGGATAGGATAGAAGATAGGATAGGATAGAGGATAGGATAGGATAGAGGATAGGATAGGATAGGATAGAGGATAGGATAGGATAGAGGATAGGATAGGATAGAGGATAGGATAGGATAGAGGATAGGATAGGATAGGATAGGATAGAGGATAGGATAGAGGATAGGATAGACGATAGGATAGGATAGAAGATAGTATAGGATAAAGGATAGAATAGGATAGAGGATTGGATAGGATAGAGGCTAGAATAGGATAGAGGATAGGATAGGATAGAGAATTGGATAGGATACAGGAAAGGATAGGATTGAGGATAGATAATAGGATAGGATAGAGGATAGGATAGAGAATAGGATAGGGCAGAGGATGGGATAGGATACAGGATACGATAGGATAGAGGATAGGATAGAGGATAAAATAGCATGGAGAATAGGATAGGATAGAGGATAGGATAGGATAGAGGATATGATAAGATAGAGGATAGGATAGGATAGGATAGGATTGAGGATAGGATAGGATAGAGGATACGATATTATAGGGGATAGGATAGGATAGAGGATAGGATAGGGTAGAGGATAGGATAGGATAGGATAGTGGATAGGATAGGATAGAGGATAGGATAGACGATAGGGTAGGATAGAAGATAGGATAGGATAGAGGATAGGATAGGATAGAGGATAGGATAGGATAGGATAGAGGATAGGATAGGATAGAGGATTGGATAGACGATAGGATAGGATAGATGATAGGATAGGATAAAGGATAGGATAGGATAGAGGATTGGATCGGATAGAGGATAGGAAAGGATAGAGGATAGGATAGGATAGAGGATCGGTTAGGATACAGGAAAGGATAGGATTGAGGATAGATGATAGGATAGGATAGAGGATTGGATAGGATACAGGATAGGTTAGGATAGAGAATAGGAACGGATAGATGATATTATAGCATAGAGGATAGGATATGATAGAGGATAGGATAGGATAGAGGATAGGATAGGGTAGAGGATAGGATACGATAGAGGATAGGATAGGATAGAGGATTGGATAGATGATAGGATAGGATAGAGGATAGGATAGGATAGAGGATAGGATCGGATAGGATAGTGGATAGGATAGGATAGAGGATAGGATAGACGATAGGATAGGATAGAAGATAGGATAGGATAGAGGATAGGATAGGATAGAGGATAGGATAGGATAAAGGATAGGATAGGATAGAGGATAGGATAGGACAGAGGATAGGATAGGGGATTTGATAGGATAGGATAGAGGATAGGCTAGGATAGAGGATAGGATAGAGGATAGGATAGGATAGAGGATAGGATAGGATAAAGGATAGGATAGGATAGAGGATTGGATAGGATAGAGGATAGGAAAGGATAGAGGATTGGATAGGATACAGGAAAGGATAGGATAGAGGATAGATAATAGGATAGGATAGAGGATAGGATAGAGAATAGGATAGGATAGAGGATAGGATAGAGAATAGGAACGGATAGATGATATTATAGGATAGAGGATAGGATATGATAGAGTATACGATATTATAGAGGGTAGGATAGGATAGAGCATAGGATAGGGGATAGGCTATTATAGAGGATAGGATAGAGGATAGGATAGGATAGAGGACAGGATAGGATAGAGGATAGGATAGGATAGAGGATAGGATAGGATAGAGGACAGGATAGGATAGAGGATAGGATAGGATAGAGGATTGGATAGGATACAGGAAATGATAGGATTGAGGATAGATGATACGATAGGATAGAGGATTGGATAGGTTACGGGATAGGAAAGGATAGAGGATAGGATAGAGGATAGGATAGGATAGAGGATAGGATAGGATAGAGGATAGGATAGGATAGAGGATAGGATAGGATAGGATAGGATAGAGGATAGGATAGGATAGAGGATAGGATAGGATAGAGGATAGGATAGGATAGAGGATAGGATAGGATAGAGGATAGGATAGGATAGAGGATAGGATAGGATAGAGGATAGGATAGGATAGAGGATAGGATAGGATAGAGGATAGGATAGGATAGAGGATAGGATAGGATAGAGGATAGGATAGGATAGAGGATAGGATAGGATAGAGGATAGGATAGGATAGAGGATAGGATAGGATAGAGGATAGGATAGGATAGAGGATAGGATAGGATAGAGGATAGGATAGGATAGAGGATAGGATAGGATAGGATAGAGGATAGGATAGGATAGAGGATAGGATAGACGATAGGATAGGATAGAAGATAGGATAGGATAGAGGATAGGATAGGATAGAGGATAGGATAGGATAGGATAGAGGATAGGATAGGATAGAGGATAGGATAGGATAGAGGATAGGATAGGATAGGATAGGATAGAGGATAGGATAGGATAGAGGATAGGATAGCATAGAGGATAGGGTAGGATAGGATAGAGGATAGGATAGGATAGAGGATAGGATAGACGATAGGATAGGATAGAGGATAGGATAGACGATAGGATAGGATAGAGGATAGTATAGGATAAAGGATAGGATAGGATAGAGGATTGGATAGGATAAAGGATAGAATAGGAAAGAGGATAGGATAGGATAGAAGATAGGATAGGATAGAGGATAGGACAGGATAGAGGATAGGATAGGATAGAGGATTGGATAGGATACAGGAAAGGATAGGATTAAGGATAGATAATAGGATAGGATAGATGATAGGATAGAGAATAGGATAGAGGATAGGATAGAGAATAGGATAGAGGATAGGATAGAGAATAGGAACGGATAGATGATATTATAGGATAGAGG
Organism: Halictus rubicundus; assembly: GCF_050948215.1. Lineage (NCBI taxonomy): Eukaryota > Metazoa > Arthropoda > Insecta > Hymenoptera > Halictidae > Halictus > Halictus rubicundus. The sequence goes on along the minus strand of NW_027488731.1, from coordinate 175,416 downwards.
ATAGGATATGATAGAGTATACGATATTATAGAGGGTAGGATAGGATAGAGCATAGGATAGGGGAATGGATAGGATAGGATACAGGATAGGCTAGCATAGAGGATAGGATAGACGATGGGATAGGATAGAAGATAGGATAGGATAGAGGATAGGATAGGATAGAGGATAGGATAGGATAGGATAGAGGATAGGATAGAGGATAGGATAGGATAGAGGATAGGATAGGATAGAGGATAGGATAGGATAGGATAGGATAGAGGATAGGATAGAGGATAGGATAGACGATAGGATAGGATAGAAGATAGTATAGGATAAAGGATAGAATAGGATAGAGGATTGGATAGGATAGAGGCTAGAATAGGATAGAGGATAGGATAGGATAGAGAATTGGATAGGATACAGGAAAGGATAGGATTGAGGATAGATAATAGGATAGGATAGAGGATAGGATAGAGAATAGGATAGGGCAGAGGATGGGATAGGATACAGGATACGATAGGATAGAGGATAGGATAGAGGATAAAATAGCATGGAGAATAGGATAGGATAGAGGATAGGATAGGATAGAGGATATGATAAGATAGAGGATAGGATAGGATAGGATAGGATTGAGGATAGGATAGGATAGAGGATACGATATTATAGGGGATAGGATAGGATAGAGGATAGGATAGGGTAGAGGATAGGATAGGATAGGATAGTGGATAGGATAGGATAGAGGATAGGATAGACGATAGGATAGGATAGAAGATAGGATAGGATAGAGGATAGGATAGGATAGAGGATAGGATAGGATAGGATAGAGGATAGGATAGGATAGAGGATTGGATAGACGATAGGATAGGATAGATGATAGGATAGGATAAAGGATAGGATAGGATAGAGGATTGGATCGGATAGAGGATAGGAAAGGATAGAGGATAGGATAGGATAGAGGATCGGATAGGATACAGGAAAGGATAGGATTGAGGATAGATGATAGGATAGGATAGAGGATTGGATAGGATACAGGATAGGTTAGGATAGAGAATAGGAACGGATAGATGATATTATAGCATAGAGGATAGGATATGATAGAGGATAGGATAGGATAGAGGATAGGATAGGGTAGAGGATAGGATACGATAGAGGATAGGATAGGATAGAGGATTGGATAGATGATAGGATAGGATAGAGGATAGGATAGGATAGAGGATAGGATCGGATAGGATAGTGGATAGGATAGGATAGAGGATAGGATAGACGATAGGATAGGATAGAAGATAGGATAGGATAGAGGATAGGATAGGATAGAGGATAGGATAGGATAAAGGATAGGATAGGATAGAGGATTGGATAGGATAGAGGCTAGAATAGGATAGAGGATAGGATAGGATAGAGAATTGGATAGGATACAGGAAAGGATAGGATTGAGGATAGATAATAGGATAGGATAGAGGATAGGATAGAGAATAGGATAGAGGATAGGATAGAGAATAGGAACGGATAGATGATATTAGAGGATAGAGTGTACGATATTATAGAGGATAGGATAGGATAGAGGACAGGGTAGGATAGAGGATTGGATAGGATACACGAAAGGATAGGATTAAGGATAGATGATAGGATAGGATAGAGGATTGGATAGGATACGGGATAGGATAGATTAGAGGATAGGACAGAGGATAGGATAGTTTAGAGGATAGGATAGGATAGAGGATAGGATAGGACAGAGGATAGGATAGGGGATTTGATAGGATAGAGGATAGGATAGGATAGAGGATAGGATAGGATAGAGGATAGGATAGGATAGAGGATAGGATAGGATAGGATAGAGGATAGGATAGGATAGGTTAGAGGATAGGATAGGATAGAGGATAGGATAGACGATAGGATAGGATAGATGATAGGATAGGATAAAGGATAGGATAGGATAGAGGATTGGATCGGATAGAGGATAGGAAAGGATAGAGGATAGGATAGGATAGAGGATCGGATAGGATACAGGAAAGGATAGGATTGAGGATAGAGGATAGGATAGGATACAGGATAGGATAGGGTAGAGGATAGGATACGATAGAGGATAGGATAGGATAGAGGATTGGATAGATGATAGGATAGGATAGAGGATATTATAGGATAGAGGATGTGATAGGATAGAGGATAGGATAGGATAGAGGATTGGATAGGGTACGGGATAGGATAGGATAGAGGATAGGATAGAGGATATGATAGGATAGAGGATAGGATAGGATAGAGGATAGGATAGGATAGAGGATAGGATAGGATAGAGGACAGGATAGGATAGAGGATCGGATAGGATACACGAAAGGATAGGATTGAGGATAGATGATATGATACACGAAAGGATAGGATTGAGGATAGATGATAGGATAGGATAGAGGACAGGATAGGATAGAGGATAGGATAGGATAGAGGATAGGATAGGATGGAGGATAGGATAGGATAGAGGATAGGATACGATAGAGGATAGGATAGGATAGAGGATAGGATAGAGGATAGGATAGAGGATAGGATAGGATAGAGGATAGGATAGTTTAGAGGATAGGATAGGATAGAGGATAGGATAGGACAGAGGATAGGATAAGGGATTTGATAGTATAGAGGATAGGATAGGATAGAAGATAGGATAGGGTAGAGGATAGGATAGGATAGAGGATAGGATAGAATAGAGGATAGGATAGGATAGAGGATTGGATAGAGGATAGGATAGGATAGAGGATATTATAGAATAGAGGATATGATAGGTTAGAGGATAGGATAGGATAGAGGATTGGATAGGATAGAGGATAGATGATAGTATATTATAGAGGATTGGATAGGATAGAGGATAGATGATAGTATATTATAGAGGATTGGATAGGATACAGGATAGGATAGGATAGAGGATAGGTTAGGGGATTTGATAGGATAGAGGATAGGATAGGATAGAAGATAGGATAGGATAGAGTATAGGATATGATAGAGGATAGGATAGGATATGATAGAGGATAGGATAGGATAGAGGATAGGATAGGGTAGAGGATAGGATAGAACAGAGGATAGGATATGGGATTTGATAGGATAGAGGATAGGATAGGATAGAAGATAGGATAGGATAGAGGATAGGATAGGATAGAGGATAGGACAGGATAGAGGATAGGATAGGATAGAGGATAGGATAGGGTAGAGGATAGGATAGAACAGAGGATAGGATACGGGATTTGATAGGATAGAGGATAGGATAGGATAGAAGATAGGATAGGATAGAGGATAGGATAGGATAGAGGATAGGATAGGATAGGATAGTGGATAGGATAGGATAGAGGATAGGATAGACGATAGGATAGGATAGAAGATAGGATAGGATAGACGATAGGATAGGATAAAGGATAGGATAGGATAGAGGATTGGATCGGATAGAGGATAGGAAAGGATAGAGGATAGGATAGGATAGAGGATCGGATAGGATACAGGAAAGGATAGGATTGAGGATAGAGGATAGGATAGGATACAGGATAGGATAGGGTAGAGGATAGGATACGATAGAGGATAGGATAGGATAGAGGATTGGATAGATGATAGGATAGGATAGAGGATATTATAGGATAGAGGATGTGATAGGATAGAGGATAGGATAGGATAGAGGATTGGATAGGGTACGGGATAGGATAGGATAGAGGATAGGATAGAGGATATGATAGGATAGAGGATAGGATAGGATAGAGGATAGGATAGGATAGAGGATAGGATAGGATAGAGGACAGGATAGGATAGAGGATCGGATAGGATACACGAAAGGATAGGATTGAGGATAGATGATATGATACACGAAAGGATAGGATTGAGGATAGATGATAGGATAGGATAGAGGACAGGATAGGATAGAGGATAGGATAGGATAGAGGATAGGATAGGATGGAGGATAGGATAGGATAGAGGATAGGATACGATAGAGGATAGGATAGGATAGAGGATAGGATAGAGGATAGGATAGAGGATAGGATAGGATAGAGGATAGGATAGTTTAGAGGATAGGATAGGATAGAGGATAGGATAGGACAGAGGATAGGATAAGGGATTTGATAGTATAGAGGATAGGATAGGATAGAAGATAGGATAGGGTAGAGGATAGGATAGGATAGAGGATAGGATAGAATAGAGGATAGGATAGGATAGAGGATTGGATAGAGGATAGGATAGGATAGAGGATATTATAGAATAGAGGATATGATAGGTTAGAGGATAGGATAGGATAGAGGATTGGATAGGATAGAGGATAGATGATAGTATATTATAGAGGATTGGATAGGATAGAGGATAGATGATAGTATATTATAGAGGATTGGATAGGATACAGGATAGGATAGGATAGAGGATAGGTTAGGGGATTTGATAGGATAGAGGATAGGATAGGATAGAAGATAGGATAGGATAGAGTATAGGATATGATAGAGGATAGGATAGGATATGATAGAGGATAGGATAGGATAGAGGATAGGATAGGGTAGAGGATAGGATAGAACAGAGGATAGGATATGGGATTTGATAGGATAGAGGATAGGATAGGATAGAAGATAGGATAGGATAGAGGATAGGATAGGATAGAGGATAGGACAGGATAGAGGATAGGATAGGATAGAGGATAGGATAGGGTAGAGGATAGGATAGAACAGAGGATAGGATACGGGATTTGATAGGATAGAGGATAGGATAGGATAGAAGATAGGATAGGATAGAGGATAGGATAGGATAGAGGATAGGATAGGATAGGATAGTGGATAGGATAGGATAGAGGATAGGATAGACGATAGGATAGGATAGAAGATAGGATAGGATAGACGATAGGATAGGATAGAGGATAGGATAGGATAGAGGACAGGATAGGATAGAGCATTGGATAGGATACACGAAAGGATAGGATTGAGGATAGATAATAGGATAGGATAGAGGACAGGATAGGATAGAGGATAGGATAGGATAGAGGATAGGATAGGATAGAGGATAGGATAGACGATAGGATAGGATAGAGGATAGGATAGGATAGAGGATGGGAAAGGATAGAGGATAGGATAGGATAGAGGACTGGATAGGATAGAGGATTGGATAGGATACACGAAAGAATAGGATTGAGGATATATGATAGGATAGGATAGAGGACAGGATAGGATAGTGGATAGGATAGGATAGAGGATAGGATAGGATGGAGGATAGGATAGGATAGAGGATACGATAAGATAGAGGATAGGATAGGATAGAGGATAGGATAGAGGATAGGATAGAGGATAGGATAGGATAGAGGACATTATAGAATAGAGGATATGATAGGATAGAGGATAGGATAGGATAGAGGATTGGATAGGATAGAGGATAGATGATAGTATAGGATAGAGGATTGGATAGGATACAGGATAGGATAGGATAGAGGATAGGTTGGGGGATTTGATAGGATAGAGGATAGGATAGGATAGAAGATAGGATAGGATAGAGGATAGGATAGAGGATAGGATAGAGGATAGGATAGAGGATAGGATATGATAGAGGATAGGATAGGATATGATAGAGGATAGGATAGGATAGAGGATAGGATAGGGTAGAGGATAGGATAGAACAGAGGATAGGATATGGGATTTGATAGGATAGAGGATAGGATAGGATAGAAGATAGGATAGGATAGAGGATAGGATAGGATAGAGGATAGGATAGGATAGAGGATAGGATAGGATAGGATAGTGGATAGGATAGGATAGAGGATAGGATAGACGATAGGATAGGATAGAAGATAGGATAGGATAGAGGATAGGATAGGATAGAGGATAGGATAGGATAGAGAATAGGATAGGGTAGAGGATAGGATACGATAGAGGATAGGATAGGATAGAGGATTGGATAGATGATAGGATAGGATAGACGATATTATAGGATAGAGGATGTGATAGGATAGAGGATAGGATAGGATAGAGGATTGGATAGGATAGAGGATAGATGATAGGATAGGATAGAGGATTGGATAGGATACAGGATAGGATAGGATAGAGGATAGGATAGGATAGAGGATAGGATAGTCTAGAGGATAGGATAGGATAGAGGATAGTATAGAGGATAGGATAGGATAGAGGACAGGATAGGATAGAGGCCAGGATAGGATAGAGGATAGGATAGGACAGAGGATAGGATAGGGGATTTGATAGGATAGGATAGAGGATAGGCTAGGATAGAGGATAGGATAGAGGATAGGATAGGATAGAGGATAGGATAGGATAAAGGATAGGATAGGATAGAGGATTGGATAGGATAGAGGATAGGAAAGGATAGAGGATTGGATAGGATACAGGAAAGGATAGGATAGAGGATAGATAATAGGATAGGATAGAGGATAGGATAGAGAATAGGATAGGATAGAGGATAGGATAGAGAATAGGAACGGATAGATGATATTATAGGATAGAGGATAGGATATGATAGAGTATACGATATTATAGAGGGTAGGATAGGATAGAGCATAGGATAGGGGATAGGCTATTATAGAGGATAGGATAGAGGATAGGATAGGATAGAGGACAGGATAGGATAGAGGATAGGATAGGATAGAGGATAGGATAGGATAGAGGACAGGATAGGATAGAGGATAGGATAGGATAGAGGATTGGATAGGATACAGGAAATGATAGGATTGAGGATAGATGATACGATAGGATAGAGGATTGGATAGGTTACGGGATAGGAAAGGATAGAGGATAGGATAGAGGATAGGATAGGATAGAGGATAGGATAGGATAGAGGATAGGATAGGATAGAGGATAGGATAGGATAGAGGATAGGATAGGATAGGATAGGATAGAGGATAGGATAGGATAGAGGATAGGATAGGATAGAGGATAGGATAGGATAGAGGATAGGATAGGATAGAGGATAGGATAGGATAGAGGATAGGATAGGATAGAGGATAGGATAGGATAGAGGATAGGATAGGATAGAGGATAGGATAGGATAGAGGATAGGATAGGATAGAGGATAGGATAGGATAGAGGATAGGATAGGATAGAGGATAGGATAGGATAGAGGATAGGATAGGATAGAGGATAGGATAGGATAGGATAGAGGATAGGATAGGATAGAGGATAGGATAGACGATAGGATAGGATAGAAGATAGGATAGGATAGAGGATAGGATAGGATAGAGGATAGGATAGGATAGGATAGAGGATAGGATAGGATAGAGGATAGGATAGGATAGAGGATAGGATAGGATAGGATAGGATAGAGGATAGGATAGGATAGAGGATAGGATAGCATAGAGGATAGGGTAGGATAGGATAGAGGATAGGATAGGATAGAGGATAGGATAGACGATAGGATAGGATAGAGGATAGGATAGACGATAGGATAGGATAGAGGATAGTATAGGATAAAGGATAGGATAGGATAGAGGATTGGATAGGATAAAGGATAGAATAGGAAAGAGGATAGGATAGGATAGAAGATAGGATAGGATAGAGGATAGGACAGGATAGAGGATAGGATAGGATAGAGGATTGGATAGGATACAGGAAAGGATAGGATTAAGGATAGATAATAGGATAGGATAGATGATAGGATAGAGAATAGGATAGAGGATAGGATAGAGAATAGGATAGAGGATAGGATAGAGAATAGGAACGGATAGATGATATTATAGGATAGAGGATAGGATATGATAGAGTATACGATATTATAGAGGGTAGGATAGGATAGAGCATAGGATAGGGGAATGGATAGGATAGGATACAGGATAGGCTAGCATAGAGGATAGGATAGACGATGGGATAGGATAGAAGATAGGATAGGATAGAGGATAGGATAGGATAGAGGATAGGATAGGATAGGATAGAGGATAGGATAGGATAGAGGATAGGATAGGATAGAGGATAGGATAGGATAGAGGATAGGATAGGATAGGATAGGATAGAGGATAGGATAGAGGATAGGATAGACGATAGGATAGGATAGAAGATAGTATAGGATAAAGGATAGAATAGGATAGAGGATTGGATAGGATAGAGGCTAGAATAGGATAGAGGATAGGATAGGATAGAGAATTGGATAGGATACAGGAAAGGATAGGATTGAGGATAGATAATAGGATAGGATAGAGGATAGGATAGAGAATAGGATAGGGCAGAGGATGGGATAGGATACAGGATACGATAGGATAGAGAATTGGATAGGATACAGGAAAGGATAGGATTGAGGATAGATAATAGGATAGGATAGAGGATAGGATAGAGAATAGGATAGGGCAGAGGATGGGATAGGATACAGGATACGATAGGATAGAGGATAGGATAGAGGATAAAATAGCATGGAGAATAGGATAGGATAGAGGATAGGATAGGATAGAGGATATGATAAGATAGAGGATAGGATAGGATAGGATAGGATTGAGGATAGGATAGGATAGAGGATACGATATTATAGGGGATAGGATAGGATAGAGGATAGGATAGGGTAGAGTATAGGATAGGATAGAGGTTATTATAGGATAGTGGATAGGATAGAGGATATGATAGGATAGAGTATAGGATAGGGCAGAGTATGGGATAGGATAGAGGATACGATAGGATAGAGGATAGGATAGATGATAGGATAGCATAGAGGATAGGATAGGATTGACGATAGGATAGGATACAGGATAGGATAGAGGATTGGATAGGATATAGGGTAGGATAGGGTAGAGGATATTATAGGACAGAGGATAGGATAGTATAGGATAGGATTGAGGATAGGATAGGATAGAGGATACGATATTATAGGGGATAGGATAGGATAGAGGATAGGATAGGATAGAGGATGGGATAGGTTAGAGGACAGGGTAGGATAGAGGATAGGATAGGGCAGAGGATGGGATAGAATAGGATTGAGGATAGGATAGAGGATAGGATAGGATTGAGGATAGGATAAAATAGAGGATAGGATAATATAGAAGATAGGATAGGATAGAGGATAGGATAGGATATAGGTTAGGATATGATAGAGGATATTATAGGACAGAGGATAGGATAGGATAGGATTGAGGATAGAATAGGATAGAGGATATGATATTATAGGGGATAGGATAGGATAGAGGATGATATAGGTTAGAGGACAGGATAGGATAGAGGATAGGATAGGGCAGAGGATGGGATAGGATAGGATTGAGGATAGGAAAGGATAGAGGATAGGATAGGATTGAGGATAGGATGAAATAGAGGATAGCATAGTATAGAAGATAGGATAGCATGGAATATAGGATAGGATTAAGGATAGGATAGGATAGAGGATAGGATAGGCCAGAGGATGGGATAGGATAGAGAATAGCATAGGATAGATGATAGTATAGGATAGAGGATAGGATAGGATAGAGGATACGATATTATAGAGGATAGGATAGAGGATAGAATAGGATAGAGGAAAGGATAGGATAGAGGGTATCATAGGATAGTAGATTGGATAGGATAGAGGATAGGATAGGATAGAGGATAGGAAAGGATAGCGGATAGGATAGAGGATTGGATAGGATATAGGACAGGGTACGATAGAGGATAGGATATGTTCGCGGATAGGATAGGATTGAGGATAGGATAGAGGATAGGATAGGATAGAGGACATGATAGGATATAGGATAGAATAGGATAGAGGATAGGATAGGATTGAGGATAGGATAAAATAGAGGATAGGATAGGATAGGATAGAGGATAGGATAGGATAGAGGATACGATATTATAGAGGATAGGATAGGATAGAGGATAGGATAGGATAGAGAATATAATAGGAAAGAGGATAGGATATGATAGAGGATAGGATAGGATTGAGGACAGGATAAAATAGAGGATAGGATGATATAGAAGATAGGATAGGATAGAGGATATGATAGGATAGAGGATAGGATAGGAAAGAGGATAGGATGGGATAGAGGATAGGACAGGGTAGAGGATAGGATAGGATAGAGGGTAGGATAGGGCAGAGGATGGGATAGGATAGGATTGAGGATAGGATAGGATAGAGGATAGGATAGGATTGAGGATAGGATAAAATAGAGGATAGGATAATATAGAAGATAGGATAGGATAGAGGATAGGATAGAGGATAGGATAGGATATTGGGTAGGATAGGATAGAGGATATTATAGGACAGAGGATAGGATAGGATAGGATTGAGGATAGGATAGGATAGAGGATATGATATTATAGGGGATAGTATAGGATAGAGGATACGATATTATAGAGGATAGGATAGAGGATAGAATAGGATAGAGGAAAGTATAGGATAGAGTATAGGATAGGGCAGAGGATGGGATAGGATACAGGATACGATAGGATAGAGGATAGGATAGAGGATAGGATAGCATGGAGAATAGGATAGGATTAAGGATAGGATAGGATAGAGGATAGGATAGAGGATAGGATAGGATAGAGGATAGGATAGGATAGAGGATAGCATAGGATAGAGGATAGAATAGGATAGAGGATATGATAGGATAGAGGATAGGATAGGATAGAGGATAGGATAGGATAGAGGATAGGATACAATAGAGGATAAAATAGGATAGTGGATAGGATAGAATAGAGGATAGGATAGGATAGGATAGAGGATAGGATAGGATAGAGGATACGATATTATAGAGGATAGGATAGGATAGAGGATAGGATAGGATAGAGGATAGGATAGGATAGAGGATAGGATAGGATAGAGGATAGGATAGGATAGAGGATAGGATAGGATAGAGGATAGGATAGGATAGAGGGCATGATAGGATAGAGGATAGGATAGGATATAGGATAGAGGATAGGATAGGATAGAGGATAGGATAGGATAGAGGATATGATAGGATAGAGTATAGGATATGGCAGAGTATGGGATAGGATAGAGGATACGATAGGATAGAGGATAGGATAGAGAATAGGATAGGATATAGGGTAGGATAGGGTAGAGCATAGCATGGGATAGATGATATTATAAGATAGTGGATTTTCATAGGATTGAGGATAGGACAGGATAGAGGATATGATAGGATAGAGTATAGGATAGGGTAGAGGATAGCATAGGAGAGATAATATTATGGGATAGAGGATAGTATAGGATAGAGGTTATTATAGGATAGTGGATAGGATAGGATAGAGGATATGATAGGATAGAGTATAGGATAGGGCAGAGTATGGGATAGGATAGAGGATACGATAGGATAGAGGATAGGATAGATGATAGGATAGCATAGAGGATAGGATAGGATTGACGATAGGATAGGATACAGCATAGGATAGAGGATAGGATAGGATATAGGGTAGGATAGGGTAGAGGATATATAGGACAGAGGATAGGATAGGATAGGATAGGATTGAGGATAGGATAGGATAGAGGATACGATATTATAGGGGATAGGATAGGATAGAGGATAGGATAGGATAGAGGATGGAATAGGTTAGAGGACAGGATAGAATAGAGGATAGGATAGGGCAGAGGATGGGATAGGATAGGATTGAAGATAGGATAGAGGATAGGATAGGATTGAGGATAGGATAAAATAGAGGATAGGATAATATAGAAGATAGGATAGGATAGAGGATAGGATAGGATAGAGGATAGGATAGGATAGAGGATAGGATAGGATAGAGGATAGGATAGGATAGAAGATATGATAGGATAGAGGATAGGATAGAGGATAGGATAGCATATAGGGTAGGATAGGATAGAGGATATTATAGGACAGAGGATAGGATAGGATAGGATTGAGGATAGGATAGGATAGTGGATACGATATTATAGGGGATAGGATAGAATAGAGGATAGGATAGGACAGAGGATGGGATAGGTTAGAGGACAGGATAGGATAGAGGATAAGATAGGTCAGAAGATGGGATAGGATAGGATTGAGGATAGGATAGGATAGAGGATAGGATAGGATTGAGGATAGGATAAAATAGAGGATAGGATAATATAGAAGATAGGATAGGATAGAGTATAGGATAGGATAGAGGACAGGATAGGTTAGAGGATAGGATAGAGGATAGGATAGGATATAGGGTAGGATAGGATAGAGGATATTATAGGACAGAGGATAGGATAGGATAGGATTGAGGATAGGATAGGATAGAGGATATGATATTATAGGGGATAGGATAGGATAGAGGATAGGATAGGATAGAGGATGATATAGGTTAGAGGACAGGATAGGATAGAGGATAGGATAGGGCAGAGGTTGGGATAGGATAGGATTGAGGATAGGATAGGATAGAGGATAGGATAGGATTGAGGATAGGATAAAATAGAGGATAGCATAATATAGAAGATAGGACAGGATAGAGGATAGGATAGGATAGAGGACAGGATAGGTTAGAGGATAGGATAGAGGATAGGGTAGGATATAGGGTAGGATAGGATAGAGGATATTAAAGGACAGAGGATAGGATAGGATAGGATTGAGGATAGGATAGGATAGAGGATATGATAGTATAGGGGATAGGATAGGATAGAGGATAGGATAGGATAGAGGATGATATAGGTTAGAGGACAGGATAGGATAGAGGATAGGATAGGGCAGAGGATGGGATAGGATAGGATTGAGGATAGGATAGGATAGACGATAGGATAGGATTGAGGATAGGATAAAATAGAGGATAGCATAATATAGAAGATAGGATAGCATGGAGTATAGGATAGGATTAAGGATAGGATAGGATAGAGGATAGGATAGAGGATAGGATAGAGGATAGGATAGGATAGAGGATAGGATAGAGGATAGGATAGGATAGAGGATAGGATAGGTTAGAGGATAGGATAGGATTGAGGATAGGATATCCGATAGGATAGGGTAGAGGACATGATAGGTTAGAGGATAGGATAGTGGATAGGATAGGATAGAGGATAAGATAGGATAGAGTATAGGATAGGGCAGAGGATGGGATAGGATCGAGAATAGCATAGGATAGATGATACTATAGGATAGAGGATAGGATAGGATAGAGGATACGATATTATAGAAGATAGGATAGAGGATATAATAGGATAGAGTATAGGATAGGGCAGAGTATGGGATAGGATAGAGGATAGGATAGGAAAGAGGATAGGATAGGATAGAGGATAGGACAGGATAGAGGATAGGATAGGATAGAGGGTAGGATAGGGCAGAGGATGGGATAGGATAGGATTGAGGATAGGATAGGATAGAGGATAGGATAGGATTGAGGATAGGATAAAATAGAGGATAGGATAATATAGAAGATAGGATAGGATAGAGGATAGGATAGAGGATAGGATAGGATATTGGGTAGGATAGGATAGAGGATATTATAGGACAGAAGATAGGATAGGATAGGATAGAGGATAGGATAGGATAGAGGATACGATATTATAGAGGATAGGATAGGATAGAGGGTAGGATAGGATAGAGGATAGGATAGGATAGAGAATATAATAGGAAAGAGGACAGGATATGATAGAGGATAGGATAGTATTGAGGACAGGATAAAATAGAGGATTGGATAATATAGAAGATAGTATAGGATAGAGGATAGGATAGGATAGAGGATAGGATAGGATAGAAGATAGGATAGGATAGAGGATAGGATACGATAGATGATATGATAGGATAGAGTATAGGATAGGGCAGAGGTTGGGATAGTATACAGGATACAATAGGATAGAGGATAGGGTAGAGAATAGGATAGCATGGAGAATAGGATAGGATTAAGGATAGGATAGGTTAGATTATAGGATAGGATAGAGGATAGGATAGGATAGAGAATAGGATAGGAAAGAGGATAGGATAGGATAGTGGATAGGATAGGATAGAGGGTATGATAGGATAGAGTATAGGATAGAGGATTGGATAGGATAGAGGATAGAGGATAGGATAGGATAGAGGATAGGATAGGATAGAAGATAGGATAGGATATAGGATAGGATAGTATAGAGGATAGGGTAGGATAGAGGATAGGATAGGATAGAAGATAGGATAGGATAGAGGATAGGATAGTGGATAGGATAGGATAGAGGATATGATAGGATAGAGTATAGGATAGGGCAGAGGATGGGATAGGATAGAGAATAGCATAGGATAGATGATATTATAGGATAGAGGATAGGATGGGATAGAGGATAGGATAGAGGATAGGATAGAGGATATTACAGGATAGAGGATAGGATAGGATAGAGGATAGGATAGATGATAGGATAGCATAGAGGATAGGATAGGATTGACGATAGGATAGGATACAGCATAGGATAGAGGATAGGATAGGATATAGGGTAGGATAGGGTAGAGGATATATAGGACAGAGGATAGGATAGGATAGGATAGGATTGAGGATAGGATAGGATAGAGGATAGGATAGGGTAGAGGATAGCATAGGAGAGATAATATTATGGGATAGAGGATAGTATAGGATAGAGGTTATTATAGGATAGTGGATAGGATAGGATAGAGGATATGATAGGAAAGAGTATAGGATAGGGCAGAGTATGGGATAGGATAGAGGATACGATAGGATAGAGGATAGGATAGATGATAGGATAGCATAGAGGATAGGATAGGATTGACGATAGGATAGGATACAGCATAGGATAGAGGATAGGATAGGATATAGGGTAGGATAGGGTAGAGGATATATAGGACAGAGGATAGGATAGGATAGGATAGGATTGAGGATAGGATAGGATAGAGGATACGATATTATAGGGGATAGGATAGGATAGAGGATAGGATAGGATAGAGGATGGAATAGGTTAGAGGACAGGATAGAATAGAGGATAGGATAGGGCAGAGGATGGGATAGGATAGGATTGAAGATAGGATAGAGGATAGGATAGGATTGAGGATAGGATAAAATAGAGGATAGGATAATATAGAAGATAGGATAGGATAGAGGATAGGATAGGATAGAGGATAGGATAGGATAGAGGATAGGATAGGATAGAGGATAGGATAGGATAGAAGATATGATAGGATAGAGGATAGGATAGAGGATAGGATAGCATATAGGGTAGGATAGGATAGAGGATATTATAGGACAGAGGATAGGATAGGATAGGATTGAGGATAGGATAGGATAGTGGATACGATATTATAGGGGATAGGATAGAATAGAGGATAGGATAGGATAGAGGATGGGATAGGTTAGAGGACAGGATAGGATAGAGGATAAGATAGGTCAGAAGATGGGATAGGATAGGATTGAGGATAGGATAGGATAGAGGATAGGATAGGATTGAGGATAGGATAAAATAGAGGATAGGATAATATAGAAGATAGGATAGGATAGAGTATAGGATAGGATAGAGGACAGGATAGGTTAGAGGATAGGATAGAGGATAGGATAGGATATAGGGTAGGATAGGATAGAGGATATTATAGGACAGAGGATAGGATAGGATAGGATTGAGGATAGGATAGGATAGAGGATATGATATTATAGGGGATAGGATAGGATAGAGGATAGGATAGGATAGAGGATGATATAGGTTAGAGGACAGGATAGGATAGAGGATAGGATAGGGCAGAGGTTGGGATAGGATAGGATTGAGGATAGGATAGGATAGAGGATAGGATAGGATTGAGGATAGGATAAAATAGAGGATAGCATAATATAGAAGATAGGATAGGATAGAGGATAGGATAGGATAGAGGACAGGATAGGTTAGAGGATAGGATAGAGGATAGGGTAGGATATAGGGTAGGATAGGATAGAGGATATTAAAGGACAGAGGATAGGATAGGATAGGATTGAGGATAGGATAGGATAGAGGATATGATAGTATAGGGGATAGGATAGGATAGAGGATAGGATAGGATAGAGGATGATATAGGTTAGAGGACAGGATAGGATAGAGGATAGGATAGGGCAGAGGATGGGATAGGATAGGATTGAGGATAGGATAGGATAGACGATAGGATAGGATTGAGGATAGGATAAAATAGAGGATAGCATAATATAGAAGATAGGATAGCATGGAGTATAGGATAGGATTAAGGATAGGATAGGATAGAGGATAGGATAGAGGATAGGATAGAGGATAGGATAGGATAGAGGATAGGATAGAGGATAGGATAGGATAGAGGATAGGATAGGTTAGAGGATAGGATAGGATTGAGGATAGGATATCGGATAGGATAGGATAGAGGACATGATAGGTTAGAGGATAGGATAGTGGATAGGATAGGATAGAGGATAAGATAGGATAGAGTATAGGATAGGGCAGAGGATGGGATAGGATCGAGAATAGCATAGGATAGATGATACTATAGGATAGAGGATAGGATAGGATAGAGGATACGATATTATAGAAGATAGGATAGAGGATATAATAGGATAGAGTATAGGATAGGGCAGAGTATGGGATAGGATAGAGGATAGGATAGGAAAGAGGATAGGATAGGATAGAGGATAGGACAGGATAGAGGATAGGATAGGATAGAGGGTAGGATAGGGCAGAGGATGGGATAGGATAGGATTGAGGATAGGATAGGATAGAGGATAGGATAGGATTGAGGATAGGATAAAATAGAGGATAGGATAATATAGAAGATAGGATAGGATAGAGGATAGGATAGAGGATAGGATATTGGGTAGGATAGGATAGAGGATATTATAGGACAGAAGATAGGATAGGATAGGATAGAGGATAGGATAGGATAGAGGATACGATATTATAGAGGATAGGATAGGATAGAGGGTAGGATAGGATAGAGGATAGGATAGGATAGAGAATATAATAGGAAAGAGGACAGGATATGATAGAGGATAGGATAGGATTGAGGACAGGATAAAATAGAGGATTGGATAATATAGAAGATAGTATAGGATAGAGGATAGGATAGGATAGAGGATAGGATAGGATAGAAGATAGGATAGGATAGAGGATAGGATACGATAGATGATATGATAGGATAGAGTATAGGATAGGGCAGAGGTTGGGATAGTATACAGGATACAATAGGATAGAGGATAGGATAGAGAATAGGATAGCATGGAGAATAGGATAGGATTAAGGATAGGATAGGTTAGATTATAGGATAGGATAGAGGATAGGATAGGATAGAGAATAGGATAGGAAAGAGGATAGGATAGGATAGTGGATAGGATAGGATAGAGGATAGGATAGGTTTGAGGATAGGATAAAATAGAGGATAGCATAATATAGAAGATAGGATAGGATAGAAGGTAGGGTAAGATAGAGGACAGGATAGGTTAGAGGATAGGATAGAGGATAGGATAGGATATAGGGTAGGATAGGATAGAGGATATTATAGGACAGAGGATAGGAGAGGATAGGATTGAGGATAGGATAGGATAGAGGATAGGATAGGATAGAGGATAGGATACAGGATAGGGTGGGACAGAGGATAGGATACGGTAGAGGATAGCATAGTAGAGATGATATTATGGGATAGAGGATAGTATAGGATAGAGGATAAGATATTATAGAGGATAGGATAGGGTAGAGTATAGGATAGGATAGAGGACATTATAGGATAGTGGATAGAATAGGATAGAGGATATGATAGGATAGAGGATATGATAGGATAGAGTATAGGATAGGGCAGAGTATGGGATAGGATAGAGGATAGGATAGAGGATAGGATAGGAAAGAGGATAGGATAGGATAGAGGATAGGACAGGATAGAGGATAGGATAGGATAGAGGGTAGGATAGGGCAGAGGATGGGATAGGATAGGATTGAGGATAGGATAGGATAGAGGATATGATATTATAGGGGATAGGATAGGATAGAGGATAGGATAAGATAGAGGATAGGATAGAGGATAGAATAGGATAGAGGAAAGGATAGGATAGAGGGTATTCTAGGATAGAGGATAGGATAGGATAGAGGATATGACAGGATAGAGGAGAGGATAGGATACAATAGAGGATAGGATAGGATAGTGGATAGGATAGGATAGAGGATAGGATAGGATAGGATACAGGATAGGATAGGATAGAGGATAGGATAGGATAGAGGTTAGGATAGGATAGAGGATAGGATAGGATAGAGGATAGGATAGGATAGAGGATAGGATCAGATAGACGATAGGATAGGGGATTGGATAGGATAGACGAGGGGATAGGATAGAGGACATTATAGGATAGTGGATAGGATAGGATAGAGGATATGATAGGATAGAGGATATGATAGGATAGAGTATAGGATAGGGCAGAGTATGGGATAGGATAGAGGATAGGATAGAGGATAGGATAGGAAAGAGGATAGGATAGGATAGAGGATAGGACAGGATAGAGGATAGGATAGGATAGAGGGTAGGATAGGGCAGAGGATGGGATAGGATAGGATTGAGGATAGGACAGGATAGAGGATACGATATTATAGGGGATAGGATAGGATAGAGGATAGGATAAGATAGAGGATGATATAGGTTAGAGGACAGGATAGGATAGAGGATAGGATAGGGCAGAGGATGGGATAGGATAGGATTGAGGATAGGATAGGATAGAGGATAGGATAGAGGATAGGATAGCATAGAGGATAGGATAGGTTAGAGGATAGGATAGGATTGAGGATAGGATAGGATAGAGGATATGATATTAAAGGGGATAGGATAGGATAGAGGATAGGATAAGATAGAGGATGATATAGGTTAGAGGACAGGATAGGATAGAGGATAGGATAGGGCAGAGGATGGGATAGGATAGGATTGAGGATAGGATAGGATAGAGGATAGAATAGGATTGAGGATAGGATAAAATAGAGGATAGGATAATATAGAAGATAGGATAGCATGGAGTATAGGATAGGATTAAGGATAGGATAGGATAGAGGATAGGATAGAGGATAGGATAGGATAGAGGATAGGATAGGTTAGGGGATAGGATAGGATTGAGGATAGGATATCGGATAGGATAGGATAGAGGACATGATAGGATAAAGAATAGGATAGTGGATAGGATAGGATAGAGGATAAGATAGGATAGAGTATAGGATAGGGCAGAGGATGTTATAGGATAGAGAATAGCAGAGGATAGATGATACTATAGGATAGAGGATAGGATAGGATAGAGGATAGGATAGGGCAGAGGATGGGATAGAATAGGATTGAGGATAGGAAAGAGGATAGGATAGGATAGAGGGTAGGATAGGATAGAGGATAGGATAGGATAGAGGATAGGGTAGGAGAGAGGATAGGATAGGATAGAGGATAGGATAGGATAGAGGATAGGATAGGATAGAAGATATGATAGGATAGAGGATAGGATAGAGGATAGGATAGCATAGAGGATAGGATAGGTTAGAGGATAGGATAGGATTGAGGATAGGATAGGATAGAGGATATGATATTAAAGGGGATAGGATAGGATAGAGGATAGGATAAGATAGAGGATGATATAGGTTAGAGGACAGGATAGGATAGAGGATAGGATAGGGCAGAGGATGGGATAGGATAGGATTGAGGATAGGATAGGATAGAGGATAGAATAGGATTGAGGATAGGATAAAATAGAGGATAGGATAATATAGAAGATAGGATAGCATGGAGTATAGGATAGGATTAAGGATAGGATAGGATAGAGGATAGGATAGAGGATAGGATAGGATAGAGGATAGGATAGGTTAGAGGATAGGATAGGATTGAGGATAGGATATCGGATAGGATAGGATAGAGGACATGATAGGATAAAGAATAGGATAGTGGATAGGATAGGATAGAGGATAAGATAGGATAGAGTATAGGATGGGGCTGAGGATGTTATAGGATAGAGAATAGCATAGGATAGATGATACTATAGGATAGAGGATAGGATAGGATAGAGGATACGATATTATAGAGGATAGGATAGAGGATAGAATAAGATAGAGGAAAGGATAGGATAGAGGGTATTATAGGATAGAGGATAGGATAGGATAGAGGATATGACAGGATAGAGGAGAGGATAGGATAGAGGATAGGATACAATAGAGGATAGGATAGGATAGTGGATAGGATAGGATAGAGGATAGGATAGGATAGGATAGGATACAGGATAGGATAGGATAGAGGATAGGATAGGATAGAGGGTAGGATAGGATAGAGGATAGGATAGGATAGAGGATAGGATAGGATAGAGGATAGGATCAGATAGACGATAGGATAGGGGATTGGATAGGATAGACGAGGGGATAGGATAGGATAGAGTATAGAATAGGATAGAGGATATGATAGGATATATGATAGGATATGTTAGAATATATTATAGGGGATTGGATAGGATAGAGGATAGGATAGGAAAAAGGATAGGATAGGATAGAGGATAGGATAGGATAGAGGATAGGATAGGCTAGAGGATAGGATAGGATAGAGGACAGGATAGGATAGAGGATAGGATAGGGCAGAGGATGGGATAGAATAGGATTGAGGATAGGAAAGAGGATAGGATAGGATAGAGGGTAGGATAGGATAGAGGATAGGATAGGATAGAGGATAGGGTAGGAGAGAGGATAGGATAGGATAGAGGATAGGATAGGATAGAGGATAGGATAGGATAGAAGATATGATAGGATAGAGGATAGGATAGACGATAGGATAGGATATAGGGTAGGATAGGATAGAGGATATTATAGGGCAGAGGATAGGACAGGATAGGATAGAGGATAGGATAGGATAGAGGATAGGATAGGATAGAGGATACGATAGAGGATAGGATAGGATATAGGGTAGGATAGGATAGAGGATATTATAGGACAGAGGATAGGATAGGATAGGATTGAGGATGGGATAGGTTAGAGGATAGGATAGGATAGAGGATAGGATAGGGCAGAGGATGGGATAGGATAGGATTGAGGATAGGATAGAGGATAGGATAGGATAGAGGATAGGATAGGATTGAGGATAGGATAGGATAGAGGATAGGACAGGATAGAGGATAGGATAGGATAGAGGGTAGGATAGGGCAGAGGATGGGATAGGATAGGATTGAGGATAGGATAGGATAGAGGATATGATATTATAGGGGATAGGATAGGATAGAGGATAGGATAAGATAGAGGATGATATAGGTTAGAGGACAGGATAGGATAGAGGATAGGATAGGGCAGAGGATGGGATAGGATAGGATTGAGGATAGGATAGGATAGAGGATAGAATAGGATTGAGGATAGGATAAAATAGAGGATAGGATAATATAGAAGATAGGATAGCATGGAGTATAGGATAGGATTAAGGAAAGGATAGGATAGAGGATAGGATAGAGGATAGGATAGGATAGAGGATAGGATAGGTTAGAGGATAGAATAGGATTGAGGATAGGATATCGGATAGGATAGGATAGAGGACATGATAGGATAGAGAATAGGATAGTGGATAGGATAGGATAGAGGATAAGATAGGATAGAGTATAGGATAGGGCAGAGGATGGGATAGGATAGAGAATAGCATAGGATAGATGATACTATAGGATAGAGGATACGATATTATAGAGGATAGGATAGAGGATAGAATAGGATAGAGGAAAGGATAGGATAGAGGGTATTATAGGATAGAGGATAGGATAGGATAGAGGATATGACAGGATAGAGGAGAGGATAGGATAGAGGATAGGATACAATAGAGGATAGGATAGGATAGTGGATAGGATAGGATAGAGGATAGGATAGGATAGGGTAGGATACAGGATAGGATAGGATAGAGGACAGGATAGGATAGAGGGTAGGATAGGATAGAGGATAGGATAGGATAGAGGATAGGATAGGATAGAGGATAGGATCAGATAGACGATAGGATAGGGGATTGGATAGGATAGACGAGGGGATAGGATAGGATAGAGTATAGAATAGGATAGAGGATATGATAGGATATATGATAGGATATGTTAGAATATATTATAGGGGATTGGATAGGATAGAGGATAGGATAGGAAAAAGGATAGGATAGGATAGAGGATAGGATAGGATAGAGGATAGGATAGGCTAGAGGATAGGATAGGATAGAGGACAGGATAGGATAGAGGATAGGATAGGGCAGAGGATGGGATAGAATAGGATTGAGGATAGGAAAGAGAATAGGATAGGATTGAGGATGTGATAAAATAGAGGATAGGATAATATAGAAGATAGGATAGGAGAGAGGATAGGATAGGATAGAGGATAGGATAGGATAGAGGATAGGATAGGATAGAAGATATGATAGGATAGAGGATAGGATAGAGGATAGGATAGGATATAGGGTAGGATAGGATAGAGGATATTATAGGGCAGAGGATAGGACAGGATAGGATAGAGGATAGGATAGGATAGAGGATAGGATAGGATAGAGGATACGATAGAGGATAGGATAGGATATAGGGTAGGATAGGGTAGAGGATATTATAGGACAGAGGATAGGATAGGATAGGATTGAGGATGGGATAGGTTAGAGGATAGGATAGGATAGAGGATAGGATAGGATTGAGGATAGGAGAAAATAGAGGATAGGATAATATAGAAGATAGGATAGGAGAGAGGATAGGATAGGATAGAGGATAGGATAGGATAGAGGATAGGATAGGATAGAAGATATTATAGGACAGAGGATAGGATAGGATAGGATTGAGGATAGGATAGGATAGAGGATATGATATTATAGGGGATAGGATAGGATAGAGGATAGGATAAGATAGAGGATGATATAGGTTAGAGGACAGGATAGGATAGAGGATAGGATAGGGCAGAGGATGGGATAGGATACGATTTAGGATAGGATAGGATAGAGGATAGAATAGGATTGAGGATAGGATAATATAGAGGATAGGATAGAGGATAGAGTAGGATAGATGAAAGGATAGGATAGAGGGTATTATAGGATAGTGGATAGGATAGGATAGAGGGTATTATAGGATAGAGGATAGGATAGGATAGAGGATACGATATTATAGAGGATAGGATAGAGGATAGGATAGGGTAGTGGATAGGATAGGATAGAGGATATGATAGGATAGAGTATAGGATAGGGCAGAGGATGGGATAGGATACAGGATACGATAGGATAGAGGATAGGATAGCATGGAGAATAGGATAGGATTAAGGATAGGATAGGATAGAGGATAGGATTGAGGATAGGATAGGATAGAGGATAGGATAGGATAGAGGATAGGATAGGATAGAGGATAGGATAGGATAGAGGATAGGATAGGATATAGGATATGATAGGATAGAGGATAGGATTCAATAGATGATAGGATAGGATAGTGGATAGGATAGTGGATAGGATAGGATAGAGGATAGGATAGGATAGGATAGAGGATAGGATACAATAGAGGATAGGATAGGATAGTGGATAAGATAGGATAGAGGATAGGATAGGATAGGATACAGGATAGGATAGGATAGAGGATAGGATAGGATAGAGGATAGGACAGGATAGAGGATAGGATAGGATAGAGGATAGGATAGGATAGAGGATAGGATAGGATAGAGGATAGGATAGGATTGAGGATCTGATAGAGGATAGGATAGGATAGAGGATAGGTTAGGATAGAGGATAGGATAGGATAGAGGATAGGATAGGATAGAGGATAGGATAGTATAGAGGATAGGATAGGATAGAGGATAGGATAGGATAGAGGAAAGGATAGGATAGAGGATAGGGTAGGATAGAGGATACGATAGAGGATTGGATATGATAGAGGATAGGATAGAGGATAGAATAGGATAGATGATATTATAGGATAGAGGATAGGATAGAGGATAGAATAGGATAGATGATATTATAGGATAGAAGATAGGATATGATAGAGTAAACGATATTATAGCGGATAGGATAGAGGATAGGATAGGATAGAGGATAGGATAGAGGATAGGATAGAGGATAGGATAGAGGATAGGATAGGATAGAGGATAGGATAGGGTAGAGGATAGGATAGGATAGAGGATAGGATAGGATAGAGGATAGGATAGGATAGAGGATAGGATGGGATAGAGGATAGGATGGGATAGAGGATAGGATAGGATAGAGGATAGGATAGGATAGAGGATAGGATAGGATAGAGGATAGGATAGGATAGAGGATAGTATAGGATAGAGGATGGGATAGGATAGAGGATAGAATACGGTAGAGGATACGATAGGAAAGAGGATAGGATACGATAGAGGATAGGATAGGATAGAGGATAGGATAGGATAGAGGATTGGATAGGATAGAGGAAAGGATAGGATATAGGATAGGATTGGATAGAGGATTGGATAGGATAGAGGAAAGGAAAGGATAGAGGATAGGATAGGATAGAGGATAGGACAGGATACAGGATAGGATAGGATAGAGGATCGGATAGGATAGAGGATAGGTTAGGATAGAGGATAGGATAGGATAGAGGATAGGATGGGATAGACGATAGGATAGGATAGAGGATAGGATAGGATATAGGATAGGATATGATAGAGGATAGGATAGGATAGAGCATATAATAGGATTGAGGAAAGTATAGGATAGAGGATAGGATAGGATAGAGGATAGGATAGAGGATAGAATAGGATAGATGATATTATAGGATAGAGGATAGGATAGGATAGAGGAAAGGATAGAGGATAGGATAGGATAGGGGATAGGATAGGATAGACGATAGTATAGGATAGAGGATAGGATAGGATAGAGGATAGGATAGGAAAGAGGGTAGGATAGGATAGACGATAGGATAGGATAGAGGATAGGATAGGATAGAGGAGAGGATAGGATAGAGGATAGGATAGAGGCTAGGATAGAGGATAGGATAGAGGATAGGATAGAGGATAGGATAGGGTAGAGGATAGGATAGGATAGAGGATAGGATACGATAGATGATACGATAGGATAGAGGATAGGATAGGATAGAGGATTGGATAGGATAGAGGAAAGGATAGGATAGAGGATAGGATAGGATAGAGGATAGGACAGGATACAGGATAGGATAGGATAGAGGATCGGATAGGATAGAGGATAGGATAGGATAAAGGATAGGATACGATAGAGGATAGGATAGGATAGAGGATAGGGTAGGACAGAGGATACGATAGAGGATTGGATATGATAGAGGATAGGATAGAGGATAGAATAGGATAGATGATATTATAGGATAGAGGATAGGATATGATAGAGTAAACGATATTATAGAGGATAGGACAGGATACAGGATAGGATAGGATAGAGGATCGGATAGAGGATAGGATAGGATAGAGGATAGGATAGGATAGAGGATAGGATAGGATAGAGGATAGGATAGAGGATAGGATACGATAGAGGATACGATAGGATAGAGGATAGGTTAGGATAGAGGATAGGATAGGATAGAGGATAGGATGGGATAGACGATAGGATAGGATAGAGGATAGGATAGGATAGAGGATAGGATAGGATAGAGGATAGGATAGGATAGAGGATAGGATAGGATAGAGGATAGGATAGGATAGTGGATAGGATACGATAGAGGATACGATAGGATAGAGGATAGGATAGGATAGAGGATTGGATAGGATAGAGGAAAGGATAGGATAGAGGATAGGATAGGATAGAGGATAGGATAGGATTGAGGATCTGATAGAGGATAGGATAGGATAGAGGAAAGGATAGAGGATAGGATAGGATAGGGGATAGGATAGGATAGAGGATAGTATAGGATAGAGGATAGGATAGGATAGAGGATAGGATAGGAAAGAGGGTAGGATAGGATAGAGGATAGGATAGGATAGAGGATAGGATAGGATAGAGGATAGGATAGGATAGAGGATAGTATAGGATAGAGGATGGGATAGGATAGAGGATAGAATACGGTAGAGGATACGATAGGAAAGAGGATAGGATACGATAGAGGATAGGATAGGATAGGATAGAGGATAGGATAGGATAGAGGATTGGATAGGATAGAGGAAAGGATAGGATATAGGATAGGATTGGATAGAGGATTGGATAGGATAGAGGAAAGGAAAGGATAGAGGATAGGATAGGATAGAGGATAGGACAGGATACAGGATAGGATAGGATAGAGGATCGGATAGGATAGAGGATAGGTTAGGATAGAGGATAGGATAGGATAGAGGATAGGATGGGATAGACGATAGGATAGGATAGAGGATAGGATAGGATATAGGATAGGATATGATAGAGGAAAGGATAGGATAGAGCATATAATAGGATTGAGGAAAGTATAGGATAGAGGATAGGATAGGATAGAGGATAGGATAGAGGATAGAATAGGATAGATGATATTATAGGATAGAGGATAGGATAGGATAGAGGAAAGGATAGAGGATAGGATAGGATAGGGGATAGGATAGGATAGACGATAGTATAGGATAGAGGATAGGATAGGATAGAGGATAGGATAGGAAAGAGGGTAGGATAGGATAGACGATAGGATAGGATAGAGGATAGGATAGGATAGAGGAGAGGATAGGATAGAGGATAGGATAGAGGCTAGGATAGAGGATAGGATAGAGGATAGGATAGAGGATAGGATAGGGTAGAGGATAGGATAGGATAGAGGATAGGATACGATAGATGATACGATAGGATAGAGGATAGGATAGGATAGAGGATTGGATAGGATAGAGGAAAGGATAGGATAGAGGATAGGATAGGATAGAGGATAGGACAGGATACAGGATAGGATAGGATAGAGGATCGGATAGGATAGAGGATAGGATAGGATAAAGGATAGGATACGATAGAGGATAGGATAGGATAGAGGATAGGGTAGGACAGAGGATACGATAGAGGATTGGATATGATAGAGGATAGGATAGAGGATAGAATAGGATAGATGATATTATAGGATAGAGGATAGGATATGATAGAGTAAACGATATTATAGAGGATAGGACAGGATACAGGATAGGATAGGATAGAGGATCGGATAGAGGATAGGATAGGATAGAGGATAGGATAGGATAGAGGATAGGATAGGATAGAGGATAGGATAGAGGATAGGATACGATAGAGGATACGATAGGATAGAGGATAGGTTAGGATAGAGGATAGGATAGGATAGAGGATAGGATGGGATAGACGATAGGATAGGATAGAGGATAGGATAGGATAGAGGATAGGATAGGATAGAGGATAGGATAGGATAGAGGATAGGATAGGATAGAGGATAGGATAGGATAGTGGATAGGATACGATAGAGGATACGATAGGATAGAGGATAGGATAGGATAGAGGATTGGATAGGATAGAGGAAAGGATAGGATAGAGGATAGGATAGGATAGAGGATAGGATAGGATTGAGGATCTGATAGAGGATAGGATAGGATAGAGGAAAGGATAGAGGATAGGATAGGATAGGGGATAGGATAGGATAGAGGATAGTATAGGATAGAGGATAGGATAGGATAGAGGATAGGATAGGAAAGAGGGTAGGATAGGATAGAGGATAGGATAGGATAGAGGATAGGATAGGATAGAGGAGAGGATAGGATAGAGGATAGGATAGGATAGAGGATAGGATAGGGCAGAGGATGGGATAGGATACGATTTAGGATAGGATAGGATAGAGGATAGAATAGGATTGAGGATAGGATAATATAGAGGATAGGATAGAGGATAGAGTAGGATAGATGAAAGGATAGGATAGAGGGTATTATAGGATAGTGGATAGGATAGGATAGAGGGTATTATAGGATAGAGGATAGGATAGGATAGAGGATACGATATTATAGAGGATAGGATAGAGGATAGGATAGGGTAGTGGATAGGATAGGATAGAGGATATGATAGGATAGAGTATAGGATAGGGCAGAGGATGGGATAGGATACAGGATACGATAGGATAGAGGATAGGATAGCATGGAGAATAGGATAGGATTAAGGATAGGATAGGATAGAGGATAGGATAGGATAGAGGATAGGATAGGATAGAGGATAGGATAGGATATAGGATATGATAGGATAGAGGATAGGATTCAATAGATGATAGGATAGGATAGTGGATAGGATAGTGGATAGGATAGGATAGAGGATAGGATAGGATAGGATAGAGGATAGGATAGGATAGAGGATATGACAGGATAGAGGAGAGGATAGGACAGAGGATAGGATAGGATAGGATTGAGGATGGGATAGGTTAGAGGATAGGATAGGATAGAGGATAGGATAGGGCAGAGGATGGGATAGGATAGGATTGAGGATAGGATAGAGGATAGGATAGGATAGAGGATAGGATAGGATTGAGGATAGGATAGGATAGAGGATAGGACAGGATAGAGGATAGGATAGGATAGAGGGTAGGATAGGGCAGAGGATGGGATAGGATAGGATTGAGGATAGGATAGGATAGAGGATATGATATTATAGGGGATAGGATAGGATAGAGGATAGGATAAGATAGAGGATGATATAGGTTAGAGGACAGGATAGGATAGAGGATAGGATAGGGCAGAGGATGGGATAGGATAGGATTGAGGATAGGATAGGATAGAGGATAGAATAGGATTGAGGATAGGATAAAATAGAGGATAGGATAATATAGAAGATAGGATAGCATGGAGTATAGGATAGGATTAAGGAAAGGATAGGATAGAGGATAGGATAGAGGATAGGATAGGATAGAGGATAGGATAGGTTAGAGGATAGAATAGGATTGAGGATAGGATATCGGATAGGATAGGATAGAGGACATGATAGGATAGAGAATAGGATAGTGGATAGGATAGGATAGAGGATAAGATAGGATAGAGTATAGGATAGGGCAGAGGATGGGATAGGATAGAGAATAGCATAGGATAGATGATACTATAGGATAGAGGATACGATATTATAGAGGATAGGATAGAGGATAGAATAGGATAGAGGAAAGGATAGGATAGAGGGTATTATAGGATAGAGGATAGGATAGGATAGAGGATATGACAGGATAGAGGAGAGGATAGGATAGAGGATAGGATACAATAGAGGATAGGATAGGATAGTGGATAGGATAGGATAGAGGATAGGATAGGATAGGGTAGGATACAGGATAGGATAGGATAGAGGACAGGATAGGATAGAGGGTAGGATAGGATAGAGGATAGGATAGGATAGAGGATAGGATAGGATAGAGGATAGGATCAGATAGACGATAGGATAGGGGATTGGATAGGATAGACGAGGGGATAGGATAGGATAGAGTATAGAATAGGATAGAGGATATGATAGGATATATGATAGGATATGTTAGAATATATTATAGGGGATTGGATAGGATAGAGGATAGGATAGGAAAAAGGATAGGATAGGATAGAGGATAGGATAGGATAGAGGATAGGATAGGCTAGAGGATAGGATAGGATAGAGGACAGGATAGGATAGAGGATAGGATAGGGCAGAGGATGGGATAGAATAGGATTGAGGATAGGAAAGAGAATAGGATAGGATTGAGGATGTGATAAAATAGAGGATAGGATAATATAGAAGATAGGATAGGAGAGAGGATAGGATAGGATAGAGGATAGGATAGGATAGAGGATAGGATAGGATAGAAGATATGATAGGATAGAGGATAGGATAGAGGATAGGATAGGATATAGGGTAGGATAGGATAGAGGATATTATAGGGCAGAGGATAGGACAGGATAGGATAGAGGATAGGATAGGATAGAGGATAGGATAGGATAGAGGATACGATAGAGGATAGGATAGGATATAGGGTAGGATAGGGTAGAGGATATTATAGGACAGAGGATAGGATAGGATAGGATTGAGGATGGGATAGGTTAGAGGATAGGATAGGATAGAGGATAGGATAGGATTGAGGATAGGAGAAAATAGAGGATAGGATAATATAGAAGATAGGATAGGAGAGAGGATAGGATAGGATAGAGGATAGGATAGGATAGAGGATAGGATAGGATAGAAGATATTATAGGACAGAGGATAGGATAGGATAGGATTGAGGATAGGATAGGATAGAGGATATGATATTATAGGGGATAGGATAGGATAGAGGATAGGATAAGATAGAGGATGATATAGGTTAGAGGACAGGATAGGATAGAGGATAGGATAGGGCAGAGGATGGGATAGGATACGATTTAGGATAGGATAGGATAGAGGATAGAATAGGATTGAGGATAGGATAATATAGAGGATAGGATAGAGGATAGAGTAGGATAGATGAAAGGATAGGATAGAGGGTATTATAGGATAGTGGATAGGATAGGATAGAGGGTATTATAGGATAGAGGATAGGATAGGATAGAGGATACGATATTATAGAGGATAGGATAGAGGATAGGATAGGGTAGTGGATAGGATAGGATAGAGGATATGATAGGATAGAGTATAGGATAGGGCAGAGGATGGGATAGGATACAGGATACGATAGGATAGAGGATAGGATAGCATGGAGAATAGGATAGGATTAAGGATAGGATAGGATAGAGGATAGGATAGAGGATAGGATAGGATAGAGGATAGGATAGGTTAGAGGATAGAATAGGATTGAGGATAGGATATCGGATAGGATAGGATAGAGGACATGATAGGATAGAGAATAGGATAGTGGATAGGATAGGATAGAGGATAAGATAGGATAGAGTATAGGATAGGGCAGAGGATGGGATAGGATAGAGAATAGCATAGGATAGATGATACTATAGGATAGAGGATACGATATTATAGAGGATAGGATAGAGGATAGAATAGGATAGAGGAAAGGATAGGATAGAGGGTATTATAGGATAGAGGATAGGATAGGATAGAGGATATGACAGGATAGAGGAGAGGATAGGATAGAGGATAGGATACAATAGAGGATAGGATAGGATAGTGGATAGGATAGGATAGAGGATAGGATAGGATAGGGTAGGATACAGGATAGGATAGGATAGAGGACAGGATAGGATAGAGGGTAGGATAGGATAGAGGATAGGATAGGATAGAGGATAGGATAGGATAGAGGATAGGATCAGATAGACGATAGGATAGGGGATTGGATAGGATAGACGAGGGGATAGGATAGGATAGAGTATAGAATAGGATAGAGGATATGATAGGATATATGATAGGATATGTTAGAATATATTATAGGGGATTGGATAGGATAGAGGATAGGATAGGAAAAAGGATAGGATAGGATAGAGGATAGGATAGGATAGAGGATAGGATAGGCTAGAGGATAGGATAGGATAGAGGACAGGATAGGATAGAGGATAGGATAGGGCAGAGGATGGGATAGAATAGGATTGAGGATAGGAAAGAGAATAGGATAGGATTGAGGATGTGATAAAATAGAGGATAGGATAATATAGAAGATAGGATAGGAGAGAGGATAGGATAGGATAGAGGATAGGATAGGATAGAGGATAGGATAGGATAGAAGATATGATAGGATAGAGGATAGGATAGAGGATAGGATAGGATATAGGGTAGGATAGGATAGAGGATATTATAGGGCAGAGGATAGGACAGGATAGGATAGAGGATAGGATAGGATAGAGGATAGGATAGGATAGAGGATACGATAGAGGATAGGATAGGATATAGGGTAGGATAGGGTAGAGGATATTATAGGACAGAGGATAGGATAGGATAGGATTGAGGATGGGATAGGTTAGAGGATAGGATAGGATAGAGGATAGGATAGGATTGAGGATAGGAGAAAATAGAGGATAGGATAATATAGAAGATAGGATAGGAGAGAGGATAGGATAGGATAGAGGATAGGATAGGATAGAGGATAGGATAGGATAGAAGATATTATAGGACAGAGGATAGGATAGGATAGGATTGAGGATAGGATAGGATAGAGGATATGATATTATAGGGGATAGGATAGGATAGAGGATAGGATAAGATAGAGGATGATATAGGTTAGAGGACAGGATAGGATAGAGGATAGGATAGGGCAGAGGATGGGATAGGATACGATTTAGGATAGGATAGGATAGAGGATAGAATAGGATTGAGGATAGGATAATATAGAGGATAGGATAGAGGATAGAGTAGGATAGATGAAAGGATAGGATAGAGGGTATTATAGGATAGTGGATAGGATAGGATAGAGGGTATTATAGGATAGAGGATAGGATAGGATAGAGGATACGATATTATAGAGGATAGGATAGAGGATAGGATAGGGTAGTGGATAGGATAGGATAGAGGATATGATAGGATAGAGTATAGGATAGGGCAGAGGATGGGATAGGATACAGGATACGATAGGATAGAGGATAGGATAGCATGGAGAATAGGATAGGATTAAGGATAGGATAGGATAGAGGATAGGATTGAGGATAGGATAGGATAGAGGCTAGGATAGGATAGAGGATAGGATAGGATAGAGGATAGGATAGGATAGAGGATAGGATAGGATATAGGATATGATAGGATAGAGGATAGGATTCAATAGATGATAGGATAGGATAGTGGATAGGATAGTGGATAGGATAGGATAGAGGATAGGATAGGATAGGATAGAGGATAGGATAGGATAGAGGATAGGATACAATAGAGGATAGGATAGGATAGTGGATAAGATAGGATAGAGGATAGGATAGGATAGGATACAGGATAGGATAGGATAGAGGATAGGATAGGATAGAGGATAGGACAGGATAGAGGATAGGATAGGATAGAGGATAGGATAGGATAGAGGATAGGATAGGATAGAGGATAGGATAGGATTGAGGATCTGATAGAGGATAGGATAGGATAGAGGATAGGTTAGGATAGAGGATAGGATAGGATAGAGGATAGGATAGGATAGAGGATAGGATAGTATAGAGGATAGGATAGGATAGAGGATAGGATAGGATAGAGGAAAGGATAGGATAGAGGATAGGGTAGGATAGAGGATACGATAGAGGATTGGATATGATAGAGGATAGGATAGAGGATAGAATAGGATAGATGATATTATAGGATAGAGGATAGGATAGAGGATAGAATAGGATAGATGATATTATAGGATAGAAGATAGGATATGATAGAGTAAACGATATTATAGCGGATAGGATAGAGGATAGGATAGGATAGAGGATAGGATAGAGGATAGGATAGAGGATAGGATAGAGGATAGGATAGGATAGAGGATAGGATAGGGTAGAGGATAGGATAGGATAGAGGATAGGATAGGATAGAGGATAGGATAGGATAGAGGATAGGATGGGATAGAGGATAGGATGGGATAGAGGATAGGATAGGATAGAGGATAGGATAGGATAGAGGATAGGATAGGATAGAGGATAGGATAGGATAGAGGATAGTATAGGATAGAGGATGGGATAGGATAGAGGATAGAATACGGTAGAGGATACGATAGGAAAGAGGATAGGATACGATAGAGGATAGGATAGGATAGAGGATAGGATAGGATAGAGGATTGGATAGGATAGAGGAAAGGATAGGATATAGGATAGGATTGGATAGAGGATTGGATAGGATAGAGGAAAGGAAAGGATAGAGGATAGGATAGGATAGAGGATAGGACAGGATACAGGATAGGATAGGATAGAGGATCGGATAGGATAGAGGATAGGTTAGGATAGAGGATAGGATAGGATAGAGGATAGGATGGGATAGACGATAGGATAGGATAGAGGATAGGATAGGATATAGGATAGGATATGATAGAGGATAGGATAGGATAGAGCATATAATAGGATTGAGGAAAGTATAGGATAGAGGATAGGATAGGATAGAGGATAGGATAGAGGATAGAATAGGATAGATGATATTATAGGATAGAGGATAGGATAGGATAGAGGAAAGGATAGAGGATAGGATAGGATAGGGGATAGGATAGGATAGACGATAGTATAGGATAGAGGATAGGATAGGATAGAGGATAGGATAGGAAAGAGGGTAGGATAGGATAGACGATAGGATAGGATAGAGGATAGGATAGGATAGAGGAGAGGATAGGATAGAGGATAGGATAGAGGCTAGGATAGAGGATAGGATAGAGGATAGGATAGAGGATAGGATAGGGTAGAGGATAGGATAGGATAGAGGATAGGATACGATAGATGATACGATAGGATAGAGGATAGGATAGGATAGAGGATTGGATAGGATAGAGGAAAGGATAGGATAGAGGATAGGATAGGATAGAGGATAGGACAGGATACAGGATAGGATAGGATAGAGGATCGGATAGGATAGAGGATAGGATAGGATAAAGGATAGGATACGATAGACGATAGGATAGGATAGAGGATAGGGTAGGACAGAGGATACGATAGAGGATTGGATATGATAGAGGATAGGATAGAGGATAGAATAGGATAGATGATATTATAGGATAGAGGATAGGATATGATAGAGTAAACGATATTATAGAGGATAGGACAGGATACAGGATAGGATAGGATAGAGGATCGGATAGAGGATAGGATAGGATAGAGGATAGGATAGGATAGAGGATAGGATAGGATAGAGGATAGGATAGAGGATAGGATACGATAGAGGATACGATAGGATAGAGGATAGGTTAGGATAGAGGATAGGATAGGATAGAGGATAGGATGGGATAGACGATAGGATAGGATAGAGGATAGGATAGGATAGAGGATAGGATAGGATAGAGGATAGGATAGGATAGAGGATAGGATAGGATAGAGGATAGGATAGGATAGTGGATAGGATACGATAGAGGATACGATAGGATAGAGGATAGGATAGGATAGAGGATTGGATAGGATAGAGGAAAGGATAGGATAGAGGATAGGATAGGATAGAGGATAGGATAGGATTGAGGATCTGATAGAGGATAGGATAGGATAGAGGAAAGGATAGAGGATAGGATAGGATAGGGGATAGGATAGGATAGAGGATAGTATAGGATAGAGGATAGGATAGGATAGAGGATAGGATAGGAAAGAGGGTAGGATAGGATAGAGGATAGGATAGGATAGAGGATAGGATAGGATAGAGGAGAGGATAGGATAGAGGATAGGATAGGATAGAGGATAGGATAGGATAGAGGAGAGGATAGGATAGAGGATAGGATACGATAGAGGATACGATAGGAGAGAGGATAGGATAGGATAGAGGATTGGATAGGATAGAGGATAGGATAGGATAGAGGATAGTATAGGATAGAGGATAGGATAGGATAGAGGATAGAATACGATAGAGGATACGATAGGATAGAGGATAGGATACGATAGAGGATAGGATAGGATAGAGGATAGGATAGGATAGAGGATTGGATAGGATAGAGGAAAGGATAGGATATAGGATAGGATTGGATAGAGGATTGGATAGGATAGAGGAAAGGATAGGATAGAGGATAGGATAGGATAGAGGATAGGACAGGATACAGGATAGGATAGGATAGAGGATCGGATAGGATAGAGGATAGGATAGGATAAAGGATAGGATACGATAGAGGATAGGATAGGATAGAGGATAGGATAGGATAGAGGGTAGGATAGGATAGAGGATACGATAGGATAGAGGATAGGGTAGGATAGAGGATAGGGTAGGATAGAGGATACGATAGAGGATTGGATATGATAGAGGATAGGATAGAGGATAGAATAGGATAGATGATATTATAGGATAGAGGATCGGATAGAGGATAGGATAGGATAGAGGATAGGATAGGATAGAGGATAGGATACGATAGAGGATACGATAGGATAGAGGATAGGTTAGGATAGAGGATAGGATAGGATAGAGGATAGGATAGGAAAGAGTGTAGGATAGGATAGAGGATAGGATAGGATAGAGGATAGGATAGGATAGAGGAGAGGTTAGGATAGAGGAGAGGATAGGATAGAGTATAGGATAGGATAGAGGAGAGGATAGGATAGAGGATAGGATAGGATAGAGGATACGATAGGATAGAGGATACGATAGAGGATTGGATATGATAGAGGATAGGATAGAGGATAGAATAGGATAGATGATATTATACGATAGAGGATAGGATAGGATAGAGGATAGGATAGGATAGAGGATAGGATACGATAGAGGATACGATAGGATAGAGGATAGGATAGGATAGAGGTTAGGATACGATAGAGGATAGGATAGGATAGAGGATAGGATAGGATAGAGGATTGGATAGGATAGAGGAAAGGATAGGATATAGGATAGGATTGGATAGAGGATAGGGCTCGATACAGGATAGGATAGGATAGAGGATCGGATAGAGGATAGGATAGGATAGGGGATAGGATAGGATAGAGGATAGTATATGATAGAGGATAGGATAGGATAGGATAGAGGATAGGATAGGAAAGAGGGTAGGATAGGATAGAGGATAGGATAGTATAGAGGATAGGATAGGATAGAGGAGAGGATAGGATAGAGGATAGGATAGGATAGAGGATAGGATAGGATAGAGGAGAGGATAGGATAGAGGATAGGATAGGATAGAGGATACGATAGGATAGAGGATAGGATAGGATAGAGGATACGATAGGATAGAGGATACGATAGAGGATTGGTTATGATAGAGGATAGGATAGAGGATAGAATAGGATAGATGATATTATAGGATAGAGGATAGGATATGATAGAGTAAACGATATTATAGCGGATAGGATAGAGGATAGGATACGATAGAGGATACGATAGGATAGAGGATAGGTTAGGATAGAGGATAGGATAGGAAAGAGGGTAGGATAGGATAGAGGATAGGATAGGATAGAGGATAGGATAGGATAGAGGAGAGGATAGGATAGAGGATAGGATAGGATAGAGGATAGGATAGGATAGAGGAGAGGATAGGATAGAGGATAGGATACGATAGAGGATACGATAGGATAGAGGATAGGATAGGATAGAGGATTGGATAGGATAGAGGATAGGATAGGATAGAGGATAGTATAGGATAGAGGATAGGATAGGATAGAGGATAGAATACGATAGAGGATACGATAGGATAGAGGATAGGATACGATAGAGGATAGGATAGGATAGAGGATAGGATAGGATAGAGGATTGGATAGGATAGAGGAAAGGATAGGATATAGGATAGGATTGGATAGAGGATTGGATAGGATAGAGGAAAGGATAGGATAGAGGATAGGATAGGATAGAGGATAGGACAGGATACAGGATAGGATAGGATAGAGGATCGGATAGGATAGAGGATAGGATAGGATAAAGGATAGGATACGATAGAGGATAGGATAGGATAGAGGATATGATAGGATAGAGGGTAGGATAGGATAGAGGATACGATAGGATAGAGGATAGGGTAGGATAGAGGATAGGGTAGGATAGAGGATACGATAGAGGATTGGATATGATAGAGGATAGGATAGAGGATAGAATAGGATAGATGATATTATAGGATAGAGGATCGGATAGAGGATAGGATAGGATAGAGGATAGGATAGGATAGAGGATAGGATACGATAGAGGATACGATAGGATAGAGGATAGGTTAGGATAGAGGATAGGATAGGATAGAGGATAGGATAGGAAAGAGTGTAGGATAGGATAGAGGATAGGATAGGATAGAGGATAGGATAGGATAGAGGAGAGGTTAGGATAGAGGAGAGGATAGGATAGAGTATAGGATAGGATAGAGGAGAGGATAGGATAGAGGATAGGATAGGATAGAGGATACGATAGGATAGAGGATACGATAGAGGATTGGATATGATAGAGGATAGGATAGAGGATAGAATAGGATAGATGATATTATACGATAGAGGATAGGATAGGATAGAGGATAGGATAGGATAGAGGATAGGATACGATAGAGGATACGATAGGATAGAGGATAGGATAGGATAGAGGTTAGGATACGATAGAGGATAGGATAGGATAGAGGATAGGATAGGATAGAGGATTGGATAGGATAGAGGAAAGGATAGGATATAGGATAGGATTGGATAGAGGATAGGGCTCGATACAGGATAGGATAGGATAGAGGATCGGATAGAGGATAGGATAGGATAGGGGATAGGATAGGATAGAGGATAGTATATGATAGAGGATAGGATAGGATAGGATAGAGGATAGGATAGGAAAGAGGGTAGGATAGGATAGAGGATAGGATAGTATAGAGGATAGGATAGGATAGAGGAGAGGATAGGATAGAGGATAGGATAGGATAGAGGATAGGATAGGATAGAGGAGAGGATAGGATAGAGGATAGGATAGGATAGAGGATACGATAGGATAGAGGATACGATAGAGGATTGGTTATGATAGAGGATAGGATAGAGGATAGAATAGGATAGATGATATTATAGGATAGAGGATAGGATATGATAGAGTAAACGATATTATAGCGGATAGGATAGAGGATAGGATACGATAGAGGATACGATAGGATAGAGGATAGGTTAGGATAGAGGATAGGATAGGATAGAGGATAGGATAGGAAAGAGTGTAGGATAGGATAGAGGATAGGATAGGATAGAGGATAGGATAGGATAGAGGAGAGGATAGGATAGAGGAGAGGATAGGATAGAGGATAGGATAGGATAGAGGAGAGGATAGGATAGAGGATAGGATAGGATAGGGGGAGTTGGTTGTGGACGCGCCACTAGGTGACACGAATCTAGAGAGCTCCGCAAACTTACGAGGATTTTAGAGGTTTTAGCGAACGTATATATATAGAAGTGATACCGGTGGAAGGGCTAATAACCCGAAACGAGGTGGAATATAAATTATAAGTGAGGACAGTGAGAAAATATACGAAAAGTGTGTTAGAAGAGAGAGAAGGACTGTTGGCCCACGTGGCGACAGTTCAACAGTATAGGAGCCCTGTAAGAGGGAAGGAGGGAACTCAAAGGAAAAATATTGATTGGGGAAGGTGCGCGACCGCGGCAGGAGTTTTCCGAGCTTTGAATCGGGAAAATCGGTGCGTGGATTGCGAATATATTAAGGTTTTATACTCTAAGAGTAACGGCCACGTGGTTTGAGAACGGCCACGAACTATAGAGAGTGAAGAGTGTAAACTCTGTGCAAGAGAGGGCGCCACAGGAGGGCAACCGTAGGCAGAAGGATAAAGAGCTGACTAGAGGGGCAAACTCGCATGGGATCCGGTACAGCGAGCTGATTGGCCAATCGGGAAAGAGCAGCCAATCGCAACAAAGGAGCGAGTTTAGTATAGCAAAAGACTGGATATAAGAATATTAGTAGGATTAGCTATAATATTAATAGAATTAGACCTAGGTTAAGCAACATTAATAATAGGAGGATAATTAGTAACATTTTAGCGTAATTGTAAATAATTTAGAATAGATTAAATTTGCTAAGAAGGGTACAGCGACAATAAAAGTATTAATATTAAGTAGTAGTATAGTGCAAGTGTTTAGGTTTTAGTTTTAGCTAGATAGTAATACTGGTTTTAGTGATATTATCAGTAAAATAGGATAGGGGTAGGATTAAGATTTAGGACTTAGGAATAACGATCAGGTTAAGAAATAAAAGAAAGAGGAAAGAAATAATTACAAAATATGATTCGGCACAGCCCGAAAAAACAAAGCGATAAGGGAGGGGGGGATAGTAACAAGGGAGGGGGGGAAATGGAGGTATTCTTAACTCCGGACGCCCCCAGAAAAATGGAGAAAATGGGGAAAAACGTAAAAAGCGGACCGTTCGTGTACTTAGGGGAGAAATTGGCGGAAAAAAGGGACAGGACTAGCGGAAACGAAACAGATACGGACTCGATAGACTCGAGATCGTGTGAAGGACTAAGAATAACAAGAAGTAAAAGGAAAAAGGTGGTAGAAAAACCGGAAATAGTAAGCATGGAACCGATAGTTCATATAAGCGATTCGGGTGCTGAGGAGGAAACATACAGAAAAGGAGAGGAGGGAGATGTGTTCGAGGAGATCAAGGAACTGGAACACCTCCTGAGGAAAACTAGGAACTCCACGAGAGAGGTAAGGGGATACACGATAGAAAATAGTGAACTTCTCAGGGCAAACAT
Source organism: Halictus rubicundus (assembly GCF_050948215.1). Classification (NCBI taxonomy): domain Eukaryota; kingdom Metazoa; phylum Arthropoda; class Insecta; order Hymenoptera; family Halictidae; genus Halictus; species Halictus rubicundus. The sequence goes on along the minus strand of NW_027488731.1, from coordinate 135,667 downwards.
TGTGAAACATGCTGCACAAGCGGATAGACAACTAGAGGCAGCTTTGACGAGAGTCATAAGTATTGGATTAAGGGTGGAAAATCAAAAGCTAAAAAAGGCACTACAGATAAGGGAGCAGGGGACGCAAAGTTCCCCTTGTCTCGAGAATAGGGGAAAGATGGGGGAAGGAAATATGGACAGAAAGCATAGGGAATTTAGGCAACAAAGGAAGAGCAGAACGAAACAGTGGGAAACAGACGGGAGGGAGGATGAAACAGAAGGAGAAGAGGGACAAAGGGGGGTAGATAGGACAGAGACGGAAAAAGAGGGGACGAGAATGGAAGGAAATAAGGAAGTTAATGAAAAAGGGGAGAGCAACTGGGTGGTGGTGAACAGAAACAAGAATAGAGGGGGAAAATCAGTTAGGAGCAGCAAGGGAAATGAGGAAGAGGGGGTAGAGAAAGCGAGAAGAGAAAAAGAGGAGAAGGGGGAGAAAAGGAAGCCTCCGGTAGGACCAAAAAATGAGGCAGTAATAGTCAAAGCGACGGAAAATAGGACATTTGCAGACCTATTCAAACAAATAAAGGATAAGGCGGGAAACAAGATAGAGGGGATACAAACTGTGAGGAAATCAAGGGGAGGGGACCTTATAATAGAGATGGAGAAGGGACGCGAGGGGGTAAATCTGGAGAAAGCGGTAAAGGAGGTCCTAGGGGAAGAACACAAAATTAAAAGAGTGGCACCAAAAATTTGTTACGAGGTAAGGGACATTGACCCGACATTGGAACGGGAAGAGGTAAGGAACGAAATTGCCAAGGCGCTACAAATTGAAAATAGCGAAATAGAGGTAAAAACAGTCCGTTTTGGATACGGAGGAACGAAAACTGCGATAATAACAGTTCCAACGGGGATGTTAGAGAAAATAGGCGAAGAAAATAAAGTGAGGGTAGGGTACACGGCATGTAAAATGAGGAGAACGCAGAACCTCGTGAGATGCTTTAAATGCCACGACTTCGGGCATCTATCATATAACTGCAAGTTGGAAATACAGGGGAAAGAACTCTGCAGAAGATGTGGCAAAGTAGGACACCAAATCAACGGATGTGAGGCGATTAAAAGCTGCATCCTTTGCATTAGAGCTGGCATTCCTGCGGTAAAGGCGGAACATGTGGCGGGAGCAGTGGGATGCCCGCAATATAAAAAATATGTGTTGGGGCTGGCAGAGGGTAAAAATTAATAAATATGGATATTTTACAGATAAATTTAAACCACTGCCGACTTGCGCATTACTTGCTAATGCAAACAGCAATTGACCTAAATGCGAATATAGTATTAATAGCGGAGCCACTTTTTAATCCGGGAAACTGGATCTATTCGAAAAAGGGGACCGCCGCTATATGGACCTGCGACTTGAAGGGAAAGAAAAGACTAGAGGACGGAGACGTGATAGATGAAGATTTCGTAGCAATAAAAATTAATAAAGAAACTTATATAAGTATATATTTATCTCCAAACATGTCAACTGACGAATATGCTTACAGGCTTAGTATATTATCAGAATTCATCAGCAAGGAAAGAAGAAAGGGGAGGAGCATCTGCGTTGGAGGAGATTTCAACGCAAAATCACCGAGCTGGGGGTCCAAGGAGCAAAATGACAAAGGGAGTATCTTGCTGGACAGATTTCTCGAGTGGGGCCTGACACCGATCAAACCGGAGGGGGGTCATACTTACGAAAAGGGACAAGTAAAGTCAAATCTTGACTTCATTGCAGTGACGAGGGACCTGACAAGGGACAGGGAAACCGTAACAAATATAATAGACGTGGAGTCAGCCTCCGATCACAAATATTTATTGACAAAAATAAGGATGGTAAGTAAAGAGGTAGTTGAAGATATTAATGCATGTGTTTTCAGATGGAGAGTGACGAAAGCCGGCTTAGAAAAAAGCATAGAAATAGCAGACGAAATTTGGAGAGAGAAAAGACTGATAACTCAAGAAAAGTATCGAGAAGAGGAAGAAAAAAAATTCCTAGGTGCGCTCCCCGAAATATGTGAGAGAGCTTTCGAAAAAATAAAAACGGGAGAAGGAAAAAAGAAAAAGGCAAATATATGGTGGAACGATGAAATAAGAGAACAAAGGAGCAAAACAAACAATCTAAGAAGAAAAGTGCAAAGATACAGGAAAAAAGGAAAACGGGACATGGAGGAAATAATAAATTTCTTATATAAGAAAAGTAAAAGAGTACTTCAAAGACTCATAGCGAAGGAAAAAGAGAGAAAATGGAAGGAACTATGCGAGACAATAAATAAAGACCCATGGGGAAAACCCTACAAAACGGTGATTAGGCAAGTCAAACCCGACACACCCCCGGCAAATATATCAACGGAAATGGCTAAGGAAGTATTAAAGGAACTGTTCCCCTCAGACGGGGGAAAGGAGGCGGCAAACGAAAGAGAAGAAAATACGAGGAATAGAGAAGGGGAAAGGGGTGAAATGAGAGAGATGAACCAAGAGGTAAGGGAAGAGAGAGAGAGAGAAAGAGAAGAAATACCCAGGATAACGATGGAAGAAATTCTTAGAGCAGTTAGGAATCTAAAACCAAATAAGGCGGCGGGATTGGACGGGATGATTCCGGAGATAATAAAAAAATTAGCGGAGAGGAGACCGGATAGATTCCAGGCTCTGTTCAATGGAATTTTCGAAAGGGGGAGAATACCGGGAGAATGGAAGAAGGCCAGGACGATCCTCCTCAGAAAGCCGGGGAAAAATCCGGATGAACCCTCGGCGTACCGACCAATATGTGTAATAGACGCGATAGCGAAAATGATGGAATACATCACAAGAGATAGATTGGAGAAGGAAATGGGGAGGGAATCGTTTGACAAAAACCAATACGGATTTGTGAAAGGAAGGTCAACGGTCCACGCCATGACCAAGGTAGTAGAAGACGCATGGACAGCAACCGATAAACAGAGATTCGGGGTTATGATAGCTCTGGACGTCAGGAATGCTTTTAACACCCTAAGATGGGATACGATAATAGAGCAAATGAAAATGAGAGGTTTTAGTGACTATCTGACGAGGCTAATGCAGGATTATTTTAACGAAAGGACAATATGCTACAAAAATTCGGACGAAACAATTTGGAGAGAAATGAAAATGGGGGTTCCACAGGGGTCGGTATTGGGACCGTTTATGTGGAACTTGGTGTATGACGATCTCCTGAAAAGAGAAAACCCGGAAATGACCAGCAAATATGCTTTTGCGGATGACATAATTATTACGATACAAGCATCAACGATTAATGGATTAAGGAAGAGGATTGAGAGAGTCGTAGAAGATACGAGGAAATGGATGAAGACAAAAGGACTATCCCTTGCGGAACAAAAAACGGAGATTATGCTGATGAATCAAAAAAAAATAGAGGGGGGGCTAGAAATCCGAATAGGTGGGACGAAAATAAAGCCGAGTCCGTTTTTAAAATATTTAGGAGTAACTTTTGACGAAAAGAAGAACTTTAAGAAACACATAGAGGACGCCACAAATAAGGCCATAAAGACGATGACTGTATTAAGCAGTCTAATGACAAATGGTAAAAGGACTAGCCAGGCTGTTAGAAGGCTATTCTATATGACGCTCGAAGCGATAGTTTTATATGGGGCCCCAGTATGGGCGGAAGGGGCCTTAGCAAACCGCAATAAAAACACATTAAGGAAAACTCAAAAATTGGGCCTGGGAAGGGTGGTGTCGGCATATAGGACTGTACCACAGGAAACGCTGTGTGTACTAGCAGGCATAACACCCTGGCATTTAAAAATCCAGGAAAGGAAACAGCTATTCCAGATTGAAAACCAAATATTAAAAGAGGAGAACATAGACAATATAAAAACCCTATGCAGAGAGGGGAGAAACCTAGGGACCATACACGAGATTCTGGAGGGCCTAAGATTGGAATTAGAGGAGGAAGAGGGTGAGGAAAGCCTTAAAAAATCCGTAAAAATTTGGATAAGGAGGAGGATGAAGGACATAACCGACATCTTATGGCAGAGGGAGTGGGAAAGGGAGGTGGTGGGCAGGTGGACGTACCGCCTAATCCCTAATATAGTTAAATGGAGAAAAAGGAAATACGGGCAATTGAGTTTTTACGTAACGTAGGATAGGATAGAGGATACGATAGGATAGAGGATACGATAGAGGATTGGATATGATAGAGGATAGGATAGAGGATAGAATAGGATAGATGATATTATAGGATAGAGGATAGGATAGGATAGAGGATAGGATAGGATAGAGGATAGGATACGATAGAGGATAGGATAGGATAGGATAGAGGATAGGATAGGATAGAGGTTAGGATACGATAGAGGATAGGATAGGATAGAGGATAGGATAGGATAGAGGATTGGATAGGATAAAGGATAGGATACGATAGAGGATAGGATAGGATAGAGGATAGGGTAGGATAGAGGATACGATAGAAGATTGGATATGATATAGGATAGGATAGAGGATAGAATAGGATAGATGATATTATAGGATAGAGGATAGGATATGATAGAGTAAACGATATTATAGAGGATAGGATAGAGGATAGGACAGGATACAGGATAGGATAGGATAGAGGATCGGATAGAGGATAGGATAGGATAGAGGATAGGATAGGATAGAGGATAGGATAGGATAGAGGATAGGATACGATAGAGGATACGATAGGATAGAGGATAGGTTAGGATAGAGGATAGGATAGGATAGAGGATAGGATGGGATAGACGATAGGATAGGATAGAGGATAGGATAGGATAGAGGATAGGATAGGATAGAGGATAGGATAGGATAGAGGATAGGATAGGATAGAGGATAGGATAGGATAGAGGATAGGATAGGATAGTGGATAGGATACGATAGAGGATACGATAGGATAGAGGATAGGATAAGATAGAGGATTGGATAGGATAGAGGAAAGGATAGGATAGAGGATAGGATAGGATAGAGGATAGGATAGGATTGAGGATCTGATAGAGGATAGGATAGGATAGAGGATATGTTAGGATAGAGGATAGGATAGGATAGAGGATAGGATAGGATAGAGGATAGGATAGTATAGAGGATAGGATAGGATAGAGGATAGGATAGGATTGAGGATCTGATAGAGGATAGGATAGGATAGAGGATATGTTAGGATAGAGGATAGGATAGGATAGAGGATAGGATAGGATAGAGGATAGGATAGTATAGAGGATAGGATAGGATAGAGGATAGGATAGGATAGAGGATAGGATAGGATAGAGGATAGGGTAGGATAGAGGATACGATAGAGGACTGGATATGATAGAGGATAGGATAGAGGATAGAATAGGATAGATGATATTATAGGATAGAGGATAGGATATGATAGAGTAAACGATATTATAGCGGATAGGATAGAGGATAGGATAGGATAGAGGATAGGATAGGATAGAGGATAGGATGGGATAGAGGATAGAATACGGTAGAGGATACGATAGGAAAGAGGATAGGATACGATAGAGGATAGGATAGGATAGAGGATAGGATAGGATAGAGGATTGGATAGGATAGAGGAAAGGATAGGATATAGGATAGGATTGGATAGAGGATTGGATAGGATAGAGGAAAGGAAAGGATAGAGGATAGGATAGGATAGAGGATAGGACAGGATACAGGATAGGATAGGATAGAGGATCGGATAGGATAGAGGATAGGTTAGGATAGAGGATAGGATAGGATAGAGGATAGGATGGGATAGACGATAGGATAGGATAGAGGATAGGATAGGATAGAGGATAGGATATGATAGAGGATAGGATAGGATAGAGCATATAATAGGATTGAGGAAAGTATAGGATAGAGGATAGGATAGGATAGAGGATAGGATAGAGGATAGAATAGGATAGATGATATTATAGGATAGAGGATAGGATAGGATAGAGGAAAGGATAGAGGATAGGATAGGATAGGGGATAGGATAGGATAGACGATAGTATAGGATAGAGGATAGGATAGGATAGAGGATAGGATAGGAAAGAGGGTAGGATAGGATAGACGATAGGATAGGATAGAGGATAGGATAGGATAGAGGAGAGGATAGGATAGAGGATAGGATAGAGGCTAGGATAGAGGATAGGATAGAGGATAGGATAGAGGATAGGATAGGGTAGAGGATAGGATAGGATAGGGGATAGGATACGATAGATGATACGATAGGATAGAGGATAGGATAGGATAGAGGATTGGATAGGATAGAGGAAAGGATAGGATAGAGGATAGGATAGGATAGAGGATAGGACAGGATACAGGATAGGATAGGATAGAGGATCGGATAGGATAGAGGATACGATAGGATAAAGGATAGGATACGATAGAGGATAGGATAGGATAGAGGATAGGGTAGGACAGAGGATACGATAGAGGATTGGATATGATAGAGGATAGGATAGAGGATAGAATAGGATAGATGATATTATAGGATAGAGGATAGGATATGATAGAGTAAACGATATTATAGAGGATAGGACAGGATACAGGATAGGATAGGATAGAGGATCGGATAGAGGATAGGATAGGATAGAGGATAGGATAGGATAGAGGATAGGATAGGATAGAGGATAGGATAGAGGATAGGATACGATAGAGGATACGATAGGATAGAGGATAGGTTAGGATAGAGGATAGGATAGGATAGAGGATAGGATGGGATAGACGATAGGATAGGATAGAGGATAGGATAGGATAGAGGATAGGATAGGATAGAGGATAGGATAGGATAGAGGATAGGATAGGATAGAGGATAGGATAGGATAGTGGATAGGATACGATAGAGGATACGATAGGATAGAGGATAGGATAGGATAGAGGATTGGATAGGATAGAGGAAAGGATAGGATAGAGGATAGGATAGGATAGAGGATAGGATAGGATTGAGGATCTGATAGAGGATAGGATAGGATAGAGGATATGTTAGGATAGAGGATAGGATAGGATAGAGGATAGGATAGGATAGAGGATAGGATAGTATAGAGGATAGGATAGGATAGAGGATAGGATAGGATAGAGGATAGGATAGGATAGAGGATAGGGTAGGATAGAGGATACGATAGAGGATTGGATATGATAGAGGATAGGATAGAGGATAGAATAGGATAGATGATATTATAGGATAGAGGATAGGATATGATAGAGTAAACGATATTATAGAGGATAGGACAGGATACAGGATAGGATAGGATAGAGGATCGGATAGAGGATAGGATAGGATAGAGGATAGGATAGGATAGAGGATAGGATAGGATAGAGGATAGGATAGAGGATAGGATACGATAGAGGATACGATAGGATAGAGGATAGGTTAGGATAGAGGATAGGATAGGATAGAGGATAGGATGGGATAGACGATAGGATAGGATAGAGGATAGGATAGGATAGAGGATAGGATAGGATAGAGGATAGGATAGGATAGAGGATAGGATAGGATAGAGGATAGGATAGGATAGTGGATAGGATACGATAGAGGATACGATAGGATAGAGGATAGGATAGGATAGAGGATTGGATAGGATAGAGGAAAGGATAGGATAGAGGATAGGATAGGATAGAGGATAGGATAGGATTGAGGATCTGATAGAGGATAGGATAGGATAGAGGATATGTTAGGATAGAGGATAGGATAGGATAGAGGATAGGATAGGATAGAGGATAGGATAGTATAGAGGATAGGATAGGATAGAGGATAGGATAGGATAGAGGATAGGATAGGATAGAGGATAGGGTAGGATAGAGGATACGATAGAGGATTGGATATGATAGAGGATAGGATAGAGGATAGAATAGGATAGATGATATTATAGGATAGAGGATAGGATATGATAGAGTAAACGATATTATAGAGGATAGGACAGGATACAGGATAGGATAGGATAGAGGATCGGATAGAGGATAGGATAGGATAGAGGATAGGATAGGATAGAGGATAGGATAGGATAGAGGATAGGATAGAGGATAGGATACGATAGAGGATACGATAGGATAGAGGATAGGTTAGGATAGAGGATAGGATAGGATAGAGGATAGGATGGGATAGACGATAGGATAGGATAGAGGATAGGATAGGATAGAGGATAGGATAGGATAGAGGATAGGATAGGATAGAGGATAGGATAGGATAGAGGATAGGATAGGATAGTGGATAGGATACGATAGAGGATACGATAGGATAGAGGATAGGATAGGATAGAGGATTGGATAGGATAGAGGAAAGGATAGGATAGAGGATAGGATAGGATAGAGGATAGGATAGGATTGAGGATCTGATAGAGGATAGGATAGGATAGAGGATATGTTAGGATAGAGGATAGGATAGGATAGAGGATAGGATAGGATAGAGGATAGGATAGTATAGAGGATAGGATAGGATAGAGGATAGGATAGGATAGAGGATAGGATAGGATAGAGGATAGGGTAGGATAGAGGATACGATAGAGGATTGGATATGATAGAGGATAGGATAGAGGATAGAATAGGATAGATGATATTATAGGATAGAGGATAGGATATGATAGAGTAAACGATATTATAGCGGGTAGGATAGAGGATAGGATAGAGGATAGGGGAGGATAGAGGATAGGATAGGGTAGAGGATAGGATAGGATAGAGGATAGGATAGGATAGAGGATTGGATAGGATAGAGGAAAGGATAGGATATAGGATAGGATTGGATAGAGGATTGGATAGGATAGAGGAAAGGATAGGATAGAGGATAGGATAGGATAGAGGATAGGACAGGATAGAGGATTGGATAGGATAGAGGATCGGATAGGATAAAGGATAGGATACGATAGAGGATAGGATAGGATAGAGGATACGATAGAGGATTGGATATGATAGAGGATAGGATAGAGGATAGAATAGGATAGATGATATTATAGGATAGAGGATAGGATATGATAGAGTAAACGATATTATAGAGGATAGGATAGAGGATAGGACAGGATACAGGATAGGATAGGATAGAGGATCGGATAGAGGATAGGATAGGATAGAGGATAGGATAGGATAGAGGATAGGATACGATAGAGGATACGATAGGATAGAGGATAGGTTAGGATAGAGGATAGGATAGGATAGAGGATATGATAGGAAAGACGGTAGGATAGGATAGAGGATAGGATAGGATAGAGGATAGGATAGGATAGAGGAGAGGTTAGGATAGAGGAGAGGATAGAATAGAGGATAGGATAGGATAGAGGAGAGGAGAGGATAGAGGATAGGATAGGATAGAGGATACGATAGGATAGAGGATACGATAGGATAGAGGATAGGATAGGATAGAGGATTGGATAGGATAGAGGATAGGATAGGATAGAGGATAGTATAGGATAGAGGATAGGATAGGATAGAGGATAGAATACGATAGAGGATACGATAGGATAGAGGATAGGATACGATAGAGGATAGGATAGGATAGAGGATAGGATAGGATAGAGGATTGGATAGGATAGAGGAAAGGATAGGATATAGGATAGGATTGGATAGAGGATTGGATAGGATAGAGGAAAGGATAGGATAGAGGATAGGATAGGATAGAGGATAGGACAGGATACAGGATAGGATAGGATAGAGGATCGGATAGGATAGAGGATAGGATAGGATAAAGGATAGGATACGATAGAGGATAGGATAGGATAGAGGATAGGATAGGATAGAGGGTAGGATAGGATAGAGGATACGATAGGATAGAGGATAGGGTAGGATAGAGGATAGGGTAGGATAGAGGATACGATAGAGGATTGGATATGGTAGAGGATAGGATAGAGGAGAGAATAGGATAGATGATATTATAGGATAGAGGATCGGATAGAGGATAGGATAGGATAGAGGATAGGATAGGATAGAGGATAGGATAGGATAGAGGATAGGATACGATAGAGGATACGATAGGATAGAGGATAGGTTAGGATAGAGGATAGGATAGGATAGAGGATAGGATAGGAAAGAGTGTAGGATAGGATAGAGGATAGGATAGGATAGAGGATAGGATAGGATAGAGGAGAGGTTAGGATAGAGGAGAGGATAGGATAGAGTATAGGATAGGATAGAGGAGAGGATAGGATAGAGGATAGGATAGGATAGAGGATACGATGGGATAGAGGATACGATAGAGGATTGGATATGATAGAGGATAGGATAGAGGATAGAATAGGATAGATGATATTATACGATAGAGGATAGGATAGGATAGAGGATAGGATAGGATAGAGGATAGGATACGATAGAGGATACGATAGGATAGAGGATAGGATAGGATAGAGGTTAGGATACGATAGAGGATAGGATAGGATAGAGGATAGGATAGGATAGAGGATTGGATAGGATAGAGGAAAGGATAGGATATAGGATAGGATTGGATAGAGGATAGGGCTCGATACAGGATAGGATAGGATAGAGGATCGGATAGAGGATAGGATAGGATAGGGGATAGGATAGGATAGAGGATAGTATAGGATAGAGGATAGGATAGGATAGGATAGAGGATAGGATAGGAAAGAGGGTAGGATAGGATAGAGGATAGGATAGTATAGAGGATAGGATAGGATAGAGGAGAGGATAGGATAGAGGATAGGATAGGATAGAGGATAGGATAGGATAGAGGAGAGGATAGGATAGAGGATAGGATAGGATAGAGGATACGATAGGATAGAGGATACGATAGAGGATTGGTTATGATAGAGGATAGGATAGAGGATAGAATAGGATAGATGATATTATAGGATAGAGGATAGGATATGATAGAGTAAACGATATTATAGCGGATAGGATAGAGGATAGGATACGATAGAGGATACGATAGGATAGAGGATAGGTTAGGATAGAGGATAGGATAGGATAGAGGATAGGATAGGAAAGAGTGTAGGATAGGATAGAGGATAGGATAGGATAGAGGATAGGATAGGATAGAGGAGAGGATAGGATAGAGGAGAGGATAGGATAGAGGATAGGATAGGATAGAGGAGAGGATAGGATAGAGGATAGGATAGGATAGAGGATACGATAGGATAGAGGATACGATAGAGGATTGGATATGATAGAGGATAGGATAGAGGATAGAATAGGATAGATGATATTATAGGATAGAGGATAGGATAGGATAGAGGATAGGATAGGATAGAGGATAGGATACGATAGAGGATAGGATAGGATAGAGGATAGGATAGGATAGAGGTTAGGATACGATAGAGGATAGGATAGGATAGAGGATAGGATAGGATAGAGGATTGGATAGGATAAAGGATAGGATACGATAGAGGATAGGATAGGATAGAGGATATGGTAGGATAGAGGATACGATAGAAGATTGGATATGATATAGGATAGGATAGAGGATAGAATAGGATAGATGATATTATAGGATAGAGGATAGGATATGATAGAGTAAACGATATTATAGAGGATAGGATAGAGGATAGGACAGGATACAGGATAGGATAGGATAGAGGATCGGATAGAGGATAGGATAGGATAGAGGATAGGATAGGATAGAGGATAGGATAGGATAGAGGATAGGATACGATAGAGGATACGATAGGATAGAGGATAGGTTAGGATAGAGGATAGGATAGGATAGAGGATAGGATGGGATAGACGATAGGATAGGATAGAGGATAGGATAGGATAGAGGATAGGATAGGATAGAGGATAGGATAGGATAGAGGATAGGATAGGATAGAGGATAGGATAGGAGAGTGGATAGGATACGATAGAGGATACGATAGGATAGAGGATAGGATAGGATAGAGGATTGGATAGGATAGAGGAAAGGATAGGATAGAGGATAGGATAGGATAGAGGATAGGATAGGATTGAGGATCTGATAGAGGATAGGATAGGATAGAGGATATGTTAGGATAGAGGATAGGATAGGATAGAGGATAGGATAGGATAGAGGATAGGATAGTATAGAGGATAGGATAGGATAGAGGATAGGATAGGATAGAGGAGAGGATAGGATAGAGGATAGGGTAGGATAGAGGATACGATAGAGGATTGGATATGATAGAGGATAGGATAGAGGATAGAATAGGATAGATGATATTATAGGATAGAGGATAGGATATGATAGAGGATAGGATACGATAGAGGATAGGATAGGATAGAGGATAGGATAGGATAGAGGATTGGATAGGATAGAGGAAAGGATAGGATATAGGATAGGATTGGATAGAGGATTGGATAGGATAGAGGAAAGGATATGATAGAGGATAGGATAGGATAGAGGATAGGACAGGATACAGGATAGGATAGGATAGAGGATCGGATAGGATAGAGGATAGGATAGGATAAAGGATAGGATACGATAGAGGATAGGATAGGATAGAGGATAGGATAGGATAGAGGGTAGGATAGGATAGAGGATACGATAGGATAGAGGATAGGGTAGGATAGAGGATAGGGTAGGATAGAGGATACGATAGAGGATTGGATATGGTAGAGGATAGGATAGAGGAGAGAATAGGATAGATGATATTATAGGATAGAGGATCGGATAGAGGATAGGATAGGATAGAGGATAGGATAGGATAGAGGATAGGATAGGATAGAGGATAGGATACGATAGAGGATACGATAGGATAGAGGATAGGTTAGGATAGAGGATAGGATAGGATAGAGGATAGGATAGGAAAGAGTGTAGGATAGGATAGAGGATAGGATAGGATAGAGGATAGGATAGGATAGAGGAGAGGTTAGGATAGAGGAGAGGATAGGATAGAGTATAGGATAGGATAGAGGAGAGGATAGGATAGAGGATAGGATAGGATAGAGGATACGATGGGATAGAGGATACGATAGAGGATTGGATATGATAGAGGATAGGATAGAGGATAGAATAGGATAGATGATATTATACGATAGAGGATAGGATAGGATAGAGGATAGGATAGGATAGAGGATAGGATACGATAGAGGATACGATAGGATAGAGGATAGGATAGGATAGAGGTTAGGATACGATAGAGGATAGGATAGGATAGAGGATAGGATAGGATAGAGGATTGGATAGGATAGAGGAAAGGATAGGATATAGGATAGGATTGGATAGAGGATAGGGCTCGATACAGGATAGGATAGGATAGAGGATCGGATAGAGGATAGGATAGGATAGGGGATAGGATAGGATAGAGGATAGTATAGGATAGAGGATAGGATAGGATAGGATAGAGGATAGGATAGGAAAGAGGGTAGGATAGGATAGAGGATAGGATAGTATAGAGGATAGGATAGGATAGAGGAGAGGATAGGATAGAGGATAGGATAGGATAGAGGATAGGATAGGATAGAGGAGAGGATAGGATAGAGGATAGGATAGGATAGAGGATACGATAGGATAGAGGATACGATAGAGGATTGGTTATGATAGAGGATAGGATAGAGGATAGAATAGGATAGATGATATTATAGGATAGAGGATAGGATATGATAGAGTAAACGATATTATAGCGGATAGGATAGAGGATAGGATACGATAGAGGATACGATAGGATAGAGGATAGGTTAGGATAGAGGATAGGATAGGATAGAGGATAGGATAGGAAAGAGTGTAGGATAGGATAGAGGATAGGATAGGATAGAGGATAGGATAGGATAGAGGAGAGGATAGGATAGAGGAGAGGATAGGATAGAGGATAGGATAGGATAGAGGAGAGGATAGGATAGAGGATAGGATAGGATAGAGGATACGATAGGATAGAGGATACGATAGAGGATTGGATATGATAGAGGATAGGATAGAGGATAGAATAGGATAGATGATATTATAGGATAGAGGATAGGATAGGATAGAGGATAGGATAGGATAGAGGATAGGATACGATAGAGGATAGGATAGGATAGAGGATAGGATAGGATAGAGGTTAGGATACGATAGAGGATAGGATAGGATAGAGGATAGGATAGGATAGAGGATTGGATAGGATAAAGGATAGGATACGATAGAGGATAGGATAGGATAGAGGATATGGTAGGATAGAGGATACGATAGAAGATTGGATATGATATAGGATAGGATAGAGGATAGAATAGGATAGATGATATTATAGGATAGAGGATAGGATATGATAGAGTAAACGATATTATAGAGGATAGGATAGAGGATAGGACAGGATACAGGATAGGATAGGATAGAGGATCGGATAGAGGATAGGATAGGATAGAGGATAGGATAGGATAGAGGATAGGATAGGATAGAGGATAGGATAGGATAGAGGATAGGATACGATAGAGGATACGATAGGATAGAGGATAGGTTAGGATAGAGGATAGGATAGGATAGAGGATAGGATGGGATAGACGATAGGATAGGATAGAGGATAGGATAGGATAGAGGATAGGATAGGATAGAGGATAGGATAGGATAGAGGATAGGATAGGATAGAGGAAAGGATAGGATAGAGGATAGGATAGGATAGAGGATAGGATAGGATTGAGGATCTGATAGAGGATAGGATAGGATAGAGGATATGTTAGGATAGAGGATAGGATAGGATAGAGGATAGGATAGGATAGAGGATAGGATAGTATAGAGGATAGGATAGGATAGAGGATAGGATAGGATAGAGGATAGGATAGGATAGAGGATAGGGTAGGATAGAGGATACGATAGAGGATTGGATATGATAGAGGATAGGATAGAGGATAGAATAGGATAGATGATATTATAGGATAGAGGATAGGATATGATAGAGTAAACGATATTATAGCGGAGAGGATAGAGGATAGGATAGAGGATAGGATAGGATAGAGGATAGGATAGGGTAGAGGATAGGATAGGATAGAGGATTGGATAGGATAGAGGAAAGGATAGGATATAGGATAGGATTGGATAGAGGATTGGATAGGATAGAGGAAAGGATAGGATAGAGGATAGGATAGGATAGAGGATAGGACAGGATACAGGATAGGATAGGATAGAGGATCGGATAGGATAGAGGATAGGATAGGATAAAGGATAGGATACGATAGAGGATAGGATAGGATAGAGGATAGGATAGGATAGAGGGTAGGATAGGATAGAGGATAGGATAGGATAGAGGATAGGATACGATAGAGGATAGGGTAGGATAGAGGATACGATAGAGGATTGGATATGATAGAGGATAGGATAGAGGATAGAATAGGATAGATGATATTATAGGATAGAGGATAGGATATGATAGAGTAAACGATATTATAGAGGATAGGATAGAGGATAGGACAGGATACAGGATAGGATAGGATAGAGGATCGGATAGAGGATAGGATAGGATAGAGGATAGGATAGGATAGAGGATAGGATAGGATAGAGGATAGGATAGGATAGAGGATAGGATAGGATAGAGGATAGGATAGGATAGAGGATAGGATAGGATAGAGGATAGGATAGGATAGAGGATAGGATAGGATAGAGGTTAGGATAGGATAGAGGATAGGATAGGATAGAGGATAGGATAGGATAGAGGATAGGATAGGATAGAGGATAGGATAGGATAGAGGATAGGATAGGATAGAGGATAGGATAGGATAGAGGATAGGATAGGATAGAGGATAGGATAGGATAGAGGATAGGATAGGATAGAGGATAGGATAGGATAGAGGATAGGATAGGATAGAGGATAGGATAGGATAGAGGATAGGATAGGATAGAGGATAGGATAGGATAGAGGATAGGATAGGATAGAGGAAAGGATAGGATAGTGGACAGGATAGGATAGAGGATAGGACAGGATACAGGATAGGATAGGATAGAAGATCGGATAGGATAGAGGATAGGATAGGATAAAGGATAGGATAGAGGATAGGATAGGATAGAGGATAGGATATGATAGAGGATAGGATAGGATAGAGGATAGGATAGGATAGAGGATAGGATAGGATAGAGGATAGGATACGATAGATGATACGATAGGATAGAGGATAGGATAGGATAGAGGATTGGATAGGATAGAGGATAGGATAGGATAGAGGATAGGATACGATAGAGGATACGATAGGATAGAGGATAGGTTAGGATAGAGGATAGGATAGGATAGAGGATAGGATAGGATAGAGGATAGGATACGATAGATGATACGATAGGATAGAGGATAGGATAGGATAGAGGATTGGATAGGATAGAGGAAAGGATAGGATAGTGGACAGGATAGGATAGAGGATAGGACAGGATACAGGATAGGATAGGATAGAGGATAGGATAGGATAGAGGATAGGATAGGATAGAGGATAGGATAGGATAGAGGATAGGATAGGATAGAGGATAGGATAGGATAGTGGATAGGATACGATAGAGGATACGATAGGATAGAGGATAGGATAGGATAGAGGATTGGATAGGATAGAGGAAAGGATAGGATAGAGGATAGGATAGGATAGAGGATAGGATAGGATTGAGGATCTGATAGAGGATAGGATAGGATAGAGGATATGTTAGGATAGAGGATAGGATAGGATAGAGGATAGGATAGGATAGAGGATAGGATAGTATAGAGGATAGGATAGGATAGAGGATAGGATAGGATAGAGGATAGGATAGGATAGAGGATAGGGTAGGATAGAGGATACGATAGAGGATTGGATATGATAGAGGATAGGATAGAGGATAGAATAGGATAGATGATATTATAGGATAGAGGATAGGATATGATAGAGTAAACGATATTATAGCGGATAGGATAGAGGATAGGATAGGATAGAGGATAGGATAGAGGATAGGATAGGATAGAGGATAGGATAGGGTAGAGGATAGGATAGGATAGAGGATAGGATAGGATAGAGGATAGGATAGGATAGAGGATAGGATGGGATAGAGGATAGGATGGGATAGAGGATAGGATAGGATAGAGGATAGGATAGGATAGAGGATAGGATAGGATAGAGGATAGTATAGGATAGAGGATAGGATAGGATAGAGGATAGAATACGACAGAGGATACGATAGGATAGAGGATAGGATACGATAGAGGATAGGATAGGATAGAGGATAGGATAGGATAGAGGATTGGATAGGATAGAGGAAAGGATAGGATATAGGATAGGATTGGATAGAGGATTGGATAGGATAGAGGAAAGGATAGGATAGAGGATAGGATAGGATAGAGGATAGGACAGGATACAGGATACAGGATAGGATAGGATAGAGGATCGGATAGGATAGAGGATAGGATAGGATAAAGGATAGGATACGATAGAGGATAGGATAGGATAGAGGATAGGATAGGATAGAGGGTAGGATAGGATAGAGGATACGATAGGATAGAGGATAGGATAGGATAGAGGATAGGGTAGGATAGAGGATACGATAGAGGATTGGATATGATAGAGGATAGGATAGAGGATAGAATAGGATAGATGATATTATAGGATAGAGGATAGGATATGGTAGAGTAAACGATATTATAGAGGATAGGATAGAGGATAGGACAGGATACAGGATAGGATAGGATAGAGGATCGGATAGAGGATAGGATAGGATAGAGGATAGGATAGGATAGAGGATAGGATAGGATAGAGGATAGGATACGATAGAGGATACGATAGGATAGAGGATAGGATAGGATAGAGGATTGGATAGGATAGAGGATAGGATAGGATAGAGGATAGGATACGATAGAGGATACGATAGGATAGAGGATAGGTTAGGATAGAGGATAGGATAGGATAGAGGATAGGATAGGATAGAGGATAGGATAGGATAGAGGATAGGATAGGATAGAGGAAAGGATAGGATAGTGGACAGGATAGGATAGAGGATAGGACAGGATACAGGATAGGATAGGATAGAGGATCGGATAGGATAGAGGATAGGATAGGATAAAGGATAGGATAGAGGATAGGATAGGATAGAGGATAGGATAGGATAGAGGATAGGATAGGATAGAGGATAGGATAGGATAGAGGATAGGATACGATAGATGATACGATAGGATAGAGGATAGGATAGGATAGAGGATTGGATAGGATAGAGGAAAGAATAGGATAGTGGACAGGATAGGATAGAGGATAGGACAGGATACAGGATAGGATAGGATAGAGGATAGGATAGGATAGAGGATAGGATAGGATAGAGGATAGGATAGGATAGAGGATAGGATAGGATAGAGGATAGGATAGGATAGTGGATAGGATACGATAGAGGATAGGATGGGATAGAGGATAGGATGGGATAGAGGATAGGATAGGATAGAGGATAGGATAGGATAGAGGATAGGATAGGATAGAGGATAGTATAGGATAGAGGATAGGATAGGATAGAGGATAGAATACGACAGAGGATACGATAGGATAGAGGATAGGATACGATAGAGGATAGGATTGGATAGAGGATTGGATAGGATAGAGGAAAGGATAGGATAGAGGATAGGATAGGATAGAGGATAGGACAGGATACAGGATACAGGATAGGATAGGATAGTGGATCGGATAGGATAGAGGATTGGATAGGATAGAGGAAAGGATAGGATAGACGATAGGATAGGATAGAGGATAGGATAGGATTGAGGATCTGATAGAGGATAGGATAGGATAGAGGATATGTTAGGATAGAGGATAGGATAGGATAGAGGATAGGATAGGATAGAGGATAGGATAGTATAGAGGATAGGATAGGATAGAGGATAGGATAGGATAGAGGATAGGGTAGGATAGAGGATACGATAGAGGATTGGATATGATAGAGGATAGGATAGAGGATAGAATAGGATAGATGATATTATAGGATAGAGGATAGGATATGATAGAGTAAACGATATTATAGCGGATAGGATAGAGGATAGGATAGGATAGAGGATAGGATAGAGGATAGGATAGGATAGAGGATAGGATAGGGTAGAGGATAGGATAGGGTAGAGGATAGGATAGGATAGAGGATAGGATAGGATAGAGGATAGGATGGGATAGAGGATAGGATGGGATAGAGGATAGGATAGGATAGAGGATAGGATAGGATAGAGGATAGGATAGGATAGAGGATAGTATAGGATAGAGGATAGGATAGGATAGAGGATAGAATACGACAGAGGATACGATAGGATAGAGGATAGGATACGATAGAGGATAGGATTGGATAGAGGATTGGATAGGATAGAGGAAAGGATAGGATAGAGGATAGGATAGGATAGAGGATAGGACAGGATACAGGATACAGGATAGGATAGGATAGAGGATCGGATAGGATAGAGGATAGGATAGGATAAAGGATAGGATACGATAGAGGATAGGATAGGATAGAGGATAGGATAGGATAGAGGGTAGGATAGGATAGAGGATACGATAGGATAGAGGATAGGATAGGATAGAGGATAGGGTAGGATAGAGGATACGATAGAGGATTGGATATGATAGAGGATAGGATAGAGGATAGAATAGGATAGATGATATTATAGGATAGAGGATAGGATATGGTAGAGTAAACGATATTATAGAGGATAGGATAGAGGATAGGACAGGATACAGGATAGGATAGGATAGAGGATCGGATAGAGGATAGGATAGGATAGAGGATAGGATAGGATAGAGGATAGGATAGGATAGAGGATAGGATAGGATAGAGGATAGGATAGGATAGAGGATAGGATACGATAGAGGATACGATAGGATAGAGGATAGGTTAGGATAGAGGATAGGATAGGATAGTGGATAGGATAGGAAAGAGTGTAGGATAGGATAAAGGATAGGATAGGATAGAGGATAGGATAGGATAGAGGAGATGATAGGATAGAGGAGAGGATAGGATAGAGGATAGGATAGGATAGAGGAGAGGATAGGATAGAGGATAGGATAGGATAGAGGATACGATAGGATAGAGGATACGATAGAGGATTGGATATGATAGAGGATAGGATAGAGGATAGAATAGGATAGATGATATTATAGGATAGAGGATAGGATAGGATAGAGGATAGGATAGGATAGAGGATAGGATACGATAGAGGATACGATAGGATAGAGGATAGGATAGGATAGAGGTTAGGATACGATAGAGGATAGGATAGGATAGAGGATAGGATAGGATAGAGGATTGGATAGGATAGAGGAAAGGATAGGATATAGGATAGGATTGGATAGAGGATAGGGCTCGATACAGGATAGGATAGGATAGAGGATCGGATAGAGGATAGGATAGGATAGGGGATAGGATAGGATAGAGGATAGTATAGGATAGAGGATAGGATAGGATAGAGGATAGGATAGGAAAGAGGGTAGGATAGGATAGAGGATAGGATAGTATAGAGGATAGGATAGGATAGAGGATAGGATAGGATAGAGGATAGGATAGGATAGAGGATAGGATAGGATAGAGGAGAGGAGAGGATAGGATAGAGGATAGGATAGGATAGAGGATACGATAGGATAGAGGATACGATAGAGGATTGGATATGATAGAGGATAGGATAGAGGATAGAATAGGATAGATGATATTATAGGATAGAGGATAGGATATGATAGAGTAAACGATATTATAGCGGATAGGATAGAGGATAGGATATGATAGAGTAAACGATATTATAGCGGATAGGATAGAGGATAGGATAGGATAGAGGATAGGATAGAGGATAGGATAGAGGATAGGATAGGATAGAGGATAGGATAGGATAGAGGATAGGATAGGATAGAGGATAGGATAGGATAGAGGATAGGATAGGATAGAGGATAGGATGGGATAGAGGATAGGATGGGATAGAGGATAGGATAGGATAGAGGAAAGGATAGAGGATAGGATAGGATAGGGGATAGGATAGGATAGAGGATAGTATAGGATAGAGGATAGGATAGGATAGAGGATAGGATAGGATAGAGGATAGGATAGGATAGAGGAGAGGATAGGATAGAGGATAGGATAGGATAGAGGATACGATAGGATAGAGGATACGATAGAGGATTGGATATGATAGAGGATAGGATAGAGGATAGAATAGGATAGATGATATTATAGGATAGAGGATAGGATATGATAGAGTAAACGATATTATAGCGGATAGGATAGAGGATAGGATAGGATAGAGGATAGGATATGATAGAGTAAACGATATTATAGCGGATAGGATAGAGGATAGGATAGGATAGAGGTTAGGATACGATAGAGGATAGGATAGGATAGAGGATAGGATAGGATAGAGGATTGGATAGGATAGAGGAAAGGATAGGATATAGGATAGGATTGGATAGAGGATAGGGCTCGATACAGGATAGGATAGGATAGAGGATCGGATAGAGGATAGGATAGGATAGGGGATAGGATAGGATAGAGGATAGTATAGGATAGAGGATAGGATAGGATAGAGGATAGGATAGGAAAGAGGGTAGGATAGGATAGAGGATAGGATAGTATAGAGGATAGGATAGGATAGAGGATAGGATAGGATAGAGGATAGGATAGGATAGAGGATAGGATAGGATAGAGGAGAGGAGAGGATAGGATAGAGGATAGGATAGGATAGAGGATACGATAGGATAGAGGATACGATAGAGGATTGGATATGATAGGGGATAGGATAGAGGATAGAATAGGATAGATGATATTATAGGATAGAGGATAGGATATGATAGAGTAAACGATATTATAGCGGATAGGATAGAGGATAGGATATGATAGAGTAAACGATATTATAGCGGATAGGATAGAGGATAGGATAGGATAGAGGATAGGATAGAGGATAGGATAGAGGATAGGATAGGATAGAGGATAGGATAGGATAGAGGATAGGATAGGATAGAGGAAAGGATAGGATAGAGGATAGGATGGGATAGAGGATAGGATGGGATAGAGGATAGGATAGGATAGAGGATAGGATGGGATAGAGGATAGGATAGGATAGAGGATAGGATAGGATAGAGGATAGGATAGAGGATAGGATAGGATAGAGGATAGGATAGGATAGAGGATAGGATAGGATAGAGGATAGGATAGGATAGAGGATAGGATAGGATAGAGGATAGGATAGGATAGAGGATAGGATAGGATAGAGGATAGGATAGGATAGAGGATAGGATAGGATAGAGGATAGGATAGGATAGAGGATAGGATAGGATAGGATAGAGGATAGGATAGGATAGAGGATAGGATACGATAGATGATACGATAGGATAGAGGATAGGATAGGATAGAGGATTGGATAGGATAGAGGAAAGGATAGGATAGAGGATAGGACAGGATACAGGATAGGATAGGATAGAGGATCGGATAGGATAGAGGATAGGATAGGATAAAGGATAGGATACGATAGAGGATAGGATAGGATAGAGGATAGGATAGGATAGAGGGTAGGATAGGATAGAGGATAGGATAGGATAGAGGATAGGATAGGATAGAGGATAGGGTAGGATAGAGGATAGGATAGGATAGAGGATAGGATACGATAGAGGATACGATAGGATAGAGGATAGGTTAGGAAAGAGGATAGGATAGGATAGAGGATAGGATGGGATAGACGATAGGATAGGATAGAGGATCGGATAGGATAGAAGATAGGATAGGATAGAGGATAGGATAGGATAGAGGATAGGATAGGATAGAGGATAGGATAGGATAGTGGATAGGATACGATAGAGGATACGATAGGATAGAGGATAGGATAGGATAGAGGATTGGATAGGATAGAGGAAAGGATAGGATAGAGGATAGGATAGGATAGAGGATAGGATAGGATTGAGGATCTGATAGAGGATAGGATAGGATAGAGGATAGGATAGGATAGAGGATAGGATAGGATAGAGGATAGGATAGGATAGAGGATAGGATAGGATAGAGGATAGGATAGGATAGAGGATAGGATAGGATAGAGGATAGGATAGGATAGGATAGAGGATAGGATAGGATAGAGGATAGGATAGGATAGAGGATAGGATAGGATAGAGGATAGGATAGGATAGAGGATAGGATAGGATAGAGGATAGGATAGGATAGAGGATAGGATAGGATAGAGGATAGGATAGGATAGAGGATAGGATAGGATAGAGGATAGGATAGGATAGAGGATAGGATAGGATAGAGGATAGGATAGGATAGAGGATAGGATAGGATAGAGGATAGGATAGGATAGAGGATAGGATAGGATAGAGGATAGGATAGAATAGAGGATAGGATAGGATAGAGGATAGGATAGGATAGAGGATAGGATACGATAGATGATACGATAGGATAGAGGATAGGATAGGATAGAGGATTGGATAGGATAGGGGAAAGGATAGGATAGTGGACAGGATAGGATAGAGGATAGGACAGGATACAGGATAGGATAGGATAGAGGATAGGATAGGATAGAGGATAGGATAGGATAGAGGATAGGATAGGATAGAGGATAGGATAGGATAGAGGATAGGATAGGATAGTGGATAGGATACGATAGAGGATACGATAGGATAGAGGATAGGATAGGATAGAGGATTGGATAGGATAGAGGAAAGGATAGAATAGAGGATAGGATAGGATAGAGGATAGGATAGGATTGAGGATCTGATAGAGGATAGGATAGGATAGAGGATATGTTAGGATAGAGGATAGGATAGGATAGAGGATAGGATAGGATAGAGGATAGGATAGGATAGAGGATAGAATACGACAGAGGATACGATAGGATAGAGGATAGGATACGATAGAGGATAGGATTGGATAGAGGATTGGATAGGATAGAGGAAAGGATAGGATAGAGGATAGGATAGGATAGAGGATAGGACAGGATACAGGATACAGGATAGGATAGGATAGAGGATCGGATAGGATAGAGGATAGGATAGGATAAAGGATAGGATACGATAGAGGATAGGATAGGATAGAGGATAGGATAGGATAGAGGGTAGGATAGGATAGAGGATACGATAGGATAGAGGATAGGATAGGATAGAGGATAGGGTAGGATAGAGGATACGATAGAGGATTGGATATGATAGAGGATAGGATAGAGGATAGAATAGGATAGATGATATTATAGGATAGAGGATAGGATATGGTAGAGTAAACGATATTATAGAGGATAGGATAGAGGATAGGACAGGATACAGGATAGGATAGGATAGAGGATCGGATAGAGGATAGGATAGGATAGAGGATAGGATAGGATAGAGGATAGGATAGGATAGAGGATAGGATAGGATAGAGGATAGGATAGGATAGAGGATAGGATACGATAGAGGATACGATAGGATAGAGGATAGGTTAGGATAGAGGATAGGATAGGATAGTGGATAGGATAGGAAAGAGTGTAGGATAGGATAAAGGATAGGATAGGATAGAGGATAGGATAGGATAGAGGAGAGGATAGGATAGAGGAGAGGATAGGATAGAGGATAGGATAGGATAGAGGAGAGGATAGGATAGAGGATAGGATAGGATAGAGGATACGATAGGATAGAGGATACGATAGAGGATTGGATATGATAGAGGATAGGATAGAGGATAGAATAGGATAGATGATATTATAGGATAGAGGATAGGATAGGATAGAGGATAGGATAGGATAGAGGATAGGATACGATAGAGGATACGATAGGATAGAGGATAGGATAGGATAGAGGTTAGGATACGATAGAGGATAGGATAGGATAGAGGATAGGATAGGATAGAGGATTGGATAGGATAGAGGAAAGGATAGGATATAGGATAGGATTGGATAGAGGATAGGGCTCGATACAGGATAGGATAGGATAGAGGATCGGATAGAGGATAGGATAGGATAGGGGATAGGATAGGATAGAGGATAGTATAGGATAGAGGATAGGATAGGATAGAGGATAGGATAGGAAAGAGGGTAGGATAGGATAGAGGATAGGATAGTATAGAGGATAGGATAGGATAGAGGATAGGATAGGATAGAGGATAGGATAGGATAGAGGAGAGGAGAGGATAGGATAGAGGATAGGATAGGATAGAGGATACGATAGGATAGAGGATACGATAGAGGATTGGATATGATAGAGGATAGGATAGAGGATAGAATAGGATAGATGATATTATAGGATAGAGGATAGGATATGATAGAGTAAACGATATTATAGCGGATAGGATAGAGGATAGGATATGATAGAGTAAACGATATTATAGCGGATAGGATAGAGGATAGGATAGGATAGAGGATAGGATAGAGGATAGGATAGGATAGAGGATACGATAGGATAGAGGATACGATAGAGGATTGGATATGATAGGGGATAGGATAGAGGATAGAATAGGATAGATGATATTATAGGATAGAGGATAGGATATGATAGAGTAAACGATATTATAGCGGATAGGATAGAGGATAGGATATGATAGAGTAAACGATATTATAGCGGATAGGATAGAGGATAGGATAGGATAGAGGATAGGATAGAGGATAGGATAGAGGATAGGATAGGATAGAGGATAGGATAGGATAGAGGATAGGATAGGATAGAGGATAGGATAGGATAGAGGATAGGATGGGATAGAGGATAGGATGGGATAGAGGATAGGATAGGATAGAGGATAGGATGGGATAGAGGATAGGATAGGATAGAGGATAGGATAGGATAGAGGATAGGATAGAGGATAGGATAGGATAGAGGATAGGATAGGATAGAGGATAGGATAGGATAGAGGATAGGATAGGATAGAGGATAGGATAGGATAGAGGATAGGATAGGATAGAGGATAGGATAGGATAGAGGATAGGATAGGATAGGATAGAGGATAGGATAGGATAGAGGATAGGATACGATAGATGATACGATAGGATAGAGGATAGGATAGGATAGAGGATTGGATAGGATAGAGGAAAGGATAGGATAGAGGATAGGACAGGATACAGGATAGGATAGGATAGAGGATCGGATAGGATAGAGGATAGGATAGGATAAAGGATAGGATACGATAGAGGATAGGATAGGATAGAGGATAGGATAGGATAGAGGGTAGGATAGGATAGAGGATAGGATAGGATAGAGGATAGGATAGGATAGAGGATAGGGTAGGATAGAGGATAGGATAGGATAGAGGATAGGATACGATAGAGGATACGATAGGATAGAGGATAGGTTAGGATAGAGGATAGGATAGGATAGAGGATAGGATAGGATAGTGGATAGGATACGATAGAGGATACGATAGGATAGAGGATAGGATAGGATAGAGGATTGGATAGGGTAGAGGAAAGGATAGGATAGAGGATAGGATAGGATAGAGGATAGGATAGGATTGAGGATCTGATAGAGGATAGGATAGGATAGAGGATAGGATAGGATAGAGGATAGGATAGGATAGAGGATAGGATAGGATAGAGGATAGGATAGGATACAGGATAGGATACGATAGAGGATAGGATAGGATAGAGGATAGGATAGGATAGAGGGTAGGATAGGATAGAGGATACGATAGGATAGAGGATAGGATAGGATAGAGGATAGGATAGGATAGAGGATACGATAGAGGATTGGATATGATAGAGGATAGGATAGAGGATAGAATAGGATAGATGATATTATAGGATAGAGGATAGGATATGGTAGAGTAAACGATATTATAGAGGATAGGATAGAGGATAGGACAGGATACAGGATAGGATAGGATAGAGGATCGGATAGAGGATAGGATAGGATAGAGGATAGGATACGATAGAGGATACGATAGGATAGAGGATAGGTTAGGATAGAGGATAGGATTGGATAGAGGATAGGGCTCGATACAGGATAGGATAGGATAGCGGATCGGATAGAGGATAGGATAGGATAGGGGATAGGATAGGATAGAGGATAGGATACGATAGAGGATACGATAGGATAGAGGATAGGATAGGATAGAGGTTAGGATACGATAGAGGATAGGATATTATAGAGGATAGGATAGGATAGAGGATTGGATAGGATAGAGGAAAGGATAGGATATAGGATAGGATTGGATAGAGGATAGGGCTCGATACAGGATAGGATAGGATAGAGGATCGGATAGAGGATAGGATAGGATAGGGGATAGGATAGGATAGAGGATAGTATAGGATAGAGGATAGGATAGGATAGAGGATAGGATAGGAAAGAGGGTAGGATAGGATAGAGGATAGGATACGATAGAGGATACGATAGGATAGAGGATAGGATAGGATAGAGGTTAGGATACGATAGAGGATAGGATAGGATAGAGGATAGGATAGGATAGAGGATTGGATAGGATAGAGGAAAGGATAGGATACAGGATAGGATAGGATAGAGGATCGGATAGAGGATAGGATAGGATAGAGGATAGGATACGATAGAGGATACGATAGGATAGAGGATAGGTTAGGATAGAGGATTGGATAGGATATAGGATAGGATTGGATAGAGGATAGGGCTCGATACAGGATAGGATAGGATAGAGGATCGGATAGAGGATAGGATAGGATAGGGGATAGGATAGGATAGAGGATAGTATAGGATAGAGGATAGGATAGGATAGAGGATATTATAGGAAAGAGGGTAGGATAGGATAGAGGATAGGATAGTATAGAGGATAGGATACGATAGAGGATACGATAGTATAGAGGATAGGTTAGGATAGATTATAGGATTGGATAGAGGATAGGGCTCGATACAGGATAGGATAGGATAGAGGATCGGATAGAGGATAGGATAGGATAGGGGATAGGATAGGATAGAGGATAGGATACGATAGAGGATACGATAGGATAGAGGATAGGATAGGATAGAGGTTAGGATACGATAGAGGATAGGATAGGATAGAGGATAGGATAGGATAGAGGATTGGATAGGATAGAGGAAAGGATAGGATATAGGATAGGATTGGATAGAGGATAGGGCTCGATACAGGATAGGATAGGATAGAGGATCGGATAGAGGATAGGACAGGATAGGGGATAGGATAGGATAGAGGATAGTATAGGATAGAGGATAGGATAGGATAGAGGATAGGATAGGAAAGAGGGTAGGATAGGATAGAGGATAGGATAGTATAGAGGATAGGATAGGATAGAGGATAGGATAGGATAGAGGATAGGATAGGATAGAGGATAGGATAGGATAGAGGAGAGGAGAGGATAGGATAGAGGATAGGATAGGATAGAGGATACGATTGGATAGAGGATACGATAGAGGATTGGATATGATAGAGGATAGGATAGAGGATAGAATAGGATAGATGATATTATAGGATAGAGGATAGGATATGATAGAGTAAACGATATTATAGCGGATAGGATAGAGGATAGGATATGATAGAGTAAACGATATTATAGCGGATAGGATAGAGGATAGGATAGGATAGAGGATAGGATAGAGGAAAGGATAGAGGATAGGATAGGATAGGGGATAGGATAGGATAGAGGATAGTATAGGATAGAGGATAGGATAGGATAGAGGATAGGATAGGATAGAGGATAGGATAGGATAGAGGAGAGGATAGGATAGAGGATAGGATAGGATAGAGGATACGATAGGATAGAGGATACGATAGAGGATTGGATATGATAGAGGATAGGATAGAGGATAGAATAGGATAGATGATATAATAGGATAGAGGATAGGATATGATAGAGTAAACGATATTATAGCGGATAGGATAGAGGATAGGATAGGATAGAGGATAGGATATGATAGATTAAACGATATTATAGCGGATAGGATAGAGGATAGGATAGAGGATAGGATAGAGGATAGGATAGAGGATAGGATAGGATAGAGGATAGGATAGGATAGAGGATAGGATAGGATAGAGGATAGGATAGGATAGAGGATAGGATGGGATAGAGGATAGGATGGGATAGAGGATAGGATAGGATAGAGGAAAGGATAGAGGATAGGATAGGATAGGGGATAGGATAGGATAGAGGATAGTATAGGATAGAGGATAGGATAGGATAGAGGATAGGATAGGATAGAGGATAGGATAGGATAGAGGAGAGGATAGGATAGAGGATAGGATAGGATAGAGGATACGATAGGATAGAGGATACGATAGAGGATTGGATATGATAGAGGATAGGATAGAGGATAGAATAGGATAGATGATATTATAGGATAGAGGATAGGATAGGATAGAGGATATGATAGGATAGAGGATAGGATACGATAGAGGATACGATAGGATAGAGGATAGGATAGGATAGAGGTTAGGATACGATAGAGGATAGGATAGGATAGAGGATAGGATAGGATAGAGGATTGGATATGATAGAGGAAAGGATAGGATATAGGATAGGATTGGATAGAGGATAGGGCTCGATACAGGATAGGATAGGATAGAGGATCGGATAGAGGATAGGATAGGATAGGATAGAGGATAGGATAGGATAGAGGATATGATAGGATAGAGGATAGCATAGGAAAGAGGGTAGGATAGCATGGAGGATAGGATAGGATAGAGGAGAGGATAGGATAGAGGATAGGATAGAGGATAGGAT
This sequence comes from Halictus rubicundus, assembly GCF_050948215.1. Lineage (NCBI taxonomy): Eukaryota > Metazoa > Arthropoda > Insecta > Hymenoptera > Halictidae > Halictus > Halictus rubicundus. The sequence goes on along the minus strand of NW_027488731.1, from coordinate 106,307 downwards.
AGAGGATAGGATAGAGGATAGGATAGAGGATAGGATAGAGGATAGGATAGAGGATAGGATAGGATAGAGGATAGGATAGGATAGAGGATACGATAGAGGATTGGATATGATAAAGGATAGGATAGAGGATAGAATAGGATAGATGATATTATAGGATAGAGGATAGGATAGGATAGAGGATATGATAGGATAGAGGATAGGATACGATAGAGGATACGATAGGATAGAGGATAGGATAGGATAGAGGTTAGGATACGATAGAGGATAGGATAGGATAGAGGATAGGATAGGATAGAGGATTGGATATGATAGAGGAAAGGATAGGATATAGGATAGGATTGGATAGAGGATAGGGCTCGATACAGGATAGGATAGGATAGAGGATCGGATAGAAGATAGGATAGGATAGGATAGAGGATAGGATAGGATAGAGGATATGATAGGATAGAGGATAGCATAGGAAAGAGGGTAGGATAGCATGGAGGATAGGATAGGATAGAGGAGAGGATAGAGGATAGGATAGAGGATAGGATAGAGGATAGGATAGAGGATAGGATAGAGGATAGGATAGAGGATAGGATAGAGGATAGGATAGGATAGAGGATAGGATAGGATAGAGGATAGGATAGGATAGAGGATAGGATGGGATAGAGGATAGGATGGGATAGAGGATAGGATGGGATAGAGGATAGGATAGGATAGAGGATAGGATAGGATAGAGGATAGGATAGGATAGAGGATAGGATAGGATAGAGGATAGGATAGGATAGAGGATAGGATAGGATAGAGGATAGGATAGGATAGAGGATAGGATAGGATAGAGGATAGCATAGGAAAGAGGGTAGGATAGCATAGAGGATAGGATAGGATAGAGGATAGGATAGGATAGAGGAGAGGAGAGGATAGAGGATAGGATAGAGGCTAGGATAGAGGATAGGATAGAGGATAGGATAGAGGTTAGGATAGGATAGAGGATAGGATAGGATAGAGGATAGGATAGGATAGAGGAGAGGATAGGATAGAGGATAGGATACGATAGAGGATACGATAGGATAGAGGATAGGATAGGATAGAGGATAGGATAGGATAGAGGATAGGTTAGGATAGAGGATAGGATAGGATAGAGGGTAGGATAGGATAGACTATAGCATATGATAGAGGATAGGATAGGATAGAGGATAGGATAGGATAGAGGATAGGATAGGATAGAGGATAGGATAGGATAGGATAGAGGATAGGATAGGATAGAGGATAGGATACGATAGATGATACGATAGGATAGAGGATAGGATAGGATAGAGGATTGGATAGGATAGAGGAAAGGATAGGATAGAGGATAGGACAGGATACAGGATAGGATAGGATAGAGGATCGGATAGGATAGAGGATAGGATAGGATAAAGGATAGGATACGATAGAGGATAGGATAGGATAGAGGATAGGATAGGATAGAGGGTAGGATAGGATAGAGGATAGGATAGGATAGAGGATAGGATAGGATAGAGGATAGGGTAGGATAGATGATAGGATAGGATAGAGGATAGGATACGATAGAGGATAGGATAGGATAGAGGATAGGTTAGGATAGAGGATAGGATAGGATAGAGGATAGGAGAGGATAGAGGATAGGATAGGATAGAGGATAGGATATGATAGAGGATAGGATATGATAGAGGATAGGATAGGATAGAGGATAGGATAGGATAGAGGATAGGTTAGGATAGAGGATAGGATAGGATAGAGGATAGGAGAGGATAGAGGATAGGATAGGATAGAGGATAGGATATGATAGAGGATAGGATAGGATAGAGGATAGGATAGGATAGAGGATAGGATTGGATAAAGGTTAGGATACGATAGAGGATAGGATAGGATAGAGGATAGGATAGAATAGAGGGTAGGATAGGATAGAGGATAGGATAGGATAGAGGATAGGATAGGATAGAGGATAGGGTAGGATAGAGGATACAATAGAGGATTGGATATGATAGAGGATAGGATAGAGGATAGAATAGGATAGATGACATTATAGGATAGAGGATAGGATATGATAGAGTAAACGATATTATAGAGGATAGGATAGAGGATAGGACAGGATACAGGATAGGATAGGATAGAGGATCGGATAGAGGATAGGATAGGATAGGATAGAGGATAGGATAGGATAGAGGATAGGATACGATACAGGATACGATAGGATAGAGGATAGGTTAGGATAGAGGATAGGATAGGATAGAGGATAGGATGGGATAGACGATAGGATAGGATAGAGGATAGGATAGGATAGAGGATAGGATAGGATAGAGGATAGGATAGGATAGAGGATAGGATAGGATAGTGGATAGGATACGATAGAGGATACGATAGAGGATTGGATATGATAGAGGATAGGATAGAGGATAGAATAGGATAGATGATATTATAGGATAGAGGATAGGATAGGATAGAGGATATGATAGGATAGAGGATAGGATACGATAGAGGATACGATAGGATAGAGGATAGGATAGGATAGAGGTTAGGATACGATAGAGGATAGGATAGGATAGAGGATAGGATAGGATAGAGGATTGGATATGATAGAGGAAAGGATAGGATATAGGATAGGATTGGATAGAGGATAGGGCTCGATACAGGATAGGATAGGATAGAGGATCGGATAGAGGATAGGATAGGATAGGATAGAGGATAGGATAGGATAGAGGATATGATAGGATAGAGGATAGCATAGGAAAGAGGGTAGGATAGCATGGAGGATAGGATAGGATAGGGGAGAGGATAGGATAGAGGATAGGATAGAGGATAGGATAGAGGATAGGATAGAGGATAGGATAGAGGATAGGATAGAGGATAGGATAGAGGATAGGATAGGATAGAGGATAGGATAGGATAGAGGATACGATAGAGGATTGGATATGATAGAGGATAGGATAGAGGATAGAATAGGATAGATGATATTATAGGATAGAGGATAGGATAGGATAGAGGATATGATAGGATAGAGGATAGGATACGATAGAGGATACGATAGGATAGAGGATAGGATAGGATAGAGGTTAGGATACGATAGAGGATAGGATAGGATAGAGGATAGGATAGGATAGAGGATTGGATATGATAGAGGAAAGGATAGGATATAGGATAGGATTGGATAGAGGATAGGGCTCGATACAGGATAGGATAGGATAGAGGATCGGATAGAGGATAGGATAGGATAGGATAGAGGATAGGATAGGATAGAGGATATGATAGGATAGCGGATAGCATAGGAAAGAGGGTAGGATAGCATGGAGGATAGGATAGGATAGAGGAGAGGATAGGATAGAGGATAGGATAGAGGATAGGATAGAGGATAGGATAGAGGATAGGATAGAGGATAGGATAGAGGATAGGATAGAGGATAGGTTAGAGGATAGGATAGAGGATAGGATAGAGGATAGGATAGGATAGAGGATAGGATAGGATAGAGGATAGGATAGGATAGAGGATAGGATGGGATAGAGGATAGGATGGGATAGAGGATAGGATAGAGGATAGGATAGAGGATAGGATAGGATAGAGGATAGGATAGGATAGAGGATAGGATAGGATAGAGGATAGGATAGGATAGAGGATAGGATAGGATAGAGGATAGGATAGAGGTTAGGATAGGATAGAGGATAGGATAGGATAGAGGATAGGATAGGATAGAGGAGAGGATAGGATAGAGGATAGGATACGATAGAGGATACGATAGGATAGAGGATAGGATAGGATAGAGGATAGGATAGGATAGAGGATAGGTTAGGATAGAGGATAGGATAGGATAGAGGGTAGGATAGGATAGACTATAGCATATGATAGAGGATAGGATAGGATAGAGGATAGGATAGGATAGAGGATAGGATAGGATAAAGGATAGGATACGATAGAGGATAGGATAGGATAGAGGATAGGATAGGATAGAGGATAGGGTAGGATAGATGATAGGATAGGATAGAGGATAGGATACGATAGAGGATAGGATAGGATAGAGGATAGGTTAGGATAGAGGATAGGATAGGATAGAGGATAGGAGAGGATAGAGGATAGGATAGGATAGAGGATAGGATATGATAGAGGATAGGATATGATAGAGGATAGGATAGGATAGAGGATAGGATAGGATAGAGGATAGGTTAGGATAGAGGATAGGATAGGATAGAGGATAGGAGAGGATAGAGGATAGGATAGGATAGAGGATAGGATATGATAGAGGATAGGATAGGATAGAGGATAGGATAGGATAGAGGATAGGATTGGATAAAGGATAGGATACGATAGAGGATAGGATAGGATAGAGGATAGGATAGAATAGAGGGTAGGATAGGATAGAGGATAGGATAGGATAGAGGATAGGATAGGATAGAGGATAGGGTAGGATAGAGGATACGATAGAGGATTGGATATGATAGAGGATAGGATAGAGGATAGAATAGGATAGATGACATTATAGGATAGAGGATAGGATATGATAGAGTAAACGATATTATAGAGGATAGGATAGAGGATAGGACAGGATACAGGATAGGATAGGATAGAGGATCGGATAGAGGATAGGATAGGATAGGATAGAGGATAGGATAGGATAGAGGATAGGATACGATACAGGATACGATAGGATAGAGGATAGGTTAGGATAGAGGATAGGATAGGATAGAGGATAGGATGGGATAGACGATAGGATAGGATAGAGGATAGGATAGGATAGAGGATAGGATAGGATAGAGGATAGGATAGGATAGAGGATAGGATAGGATAGTGGATAGGATACGATAGAGGATACGATAGGTTAGAGGATAGGATAGGATAGAGGATTGGATAGGATAGAGGAAAGGATAGGATAGAGGATAGGATAGGATATAGGATAGGATAGGATTGAGGATCTGATAGAGGATAGGATAGGATAGAGGATAGGATAGGATAGAGGATAGGATAGGATAGAGGATAGGATAGGATAGAGGATAGGATACGATAGATGATACGATAGGATAGAGGATAGGATAGGATAGAGGATTGGATAGGATAGACGAAAGGATAGGATAGTGGATAGGATAGGATAGAGGATAGGACAGGATACAGGATAGGATAGGATAGAGGATCGGATAGGATAGAGGATAGGATAGGATAAAGGATTGGATAGGATAGAGGAAAGGATAGGATAGAGGATAGGATAGGATAGAGGATAGGGTACGATAGAGGATAGGATAGGATAGAGGATCGGATAGGATAGAGGATAGGATAGGATAAAGGATAGGATACGATAGAGGATAGGATAGGATAGAGGATAGGATAGGATAGAGCATATAATAGGATTGAGGAAAGGATAGGATAGAGGATAGGATAGGATAGAGGATAGGATAGGATAGAGCATATAATAGGATTGAGGAGAGGATAGGATAGAGGATAGGATAGGATAGAGGAGAGGATAGAGGATAGAATAGGATAGATGATATTATAGGATAGAGGATAGGATATGATAGAGTAAACGATATTATACAGGATAGGATAGAGGATAGGATAGGATAGAGGATTGGATAGAGGATAGGTTAGAGGATAGGATAGAGGATAGGATAGAGGATAGGATAGGATAGAGGATAGGATGGGATAGAGGGTAGGATAGGATAGAGGAAAGGATAGAGGATTGGATATGATAGAGGATTGGATAGGATAGAGGAAAGGATAGGATAGAGGATAGGATAGGATAGAGGATAGGATAGGATTGAAGATCTGATAGAGGATAGGATAGGATAGAGGATAGGAGAGGATAGAGGATAGGATAGGATAGAGGATAGGATATGATAGAGGATAGGATAGGATAGAGGATAGGATAGGATAGAGGATAGGGTAGGATAGAGGATAGGATACGATAGATGATACGATAGGATAGAGGATAGGATAGGATAGAGGATTGGATAGGATAGAGGAAAGGATAGGATAGAGGATCGGATAGGATAGAGGATAGGATAGGATAAAGGATAGGATACGATAGAGGATAGGATAGGATAGAGGATAGGATAGAATAGAGGGTAGGATAGGATAGAGGATAGGATAGGATAGAGGATAGGATAGGATAGAGGATAGGGTAGGATAGAGGATACGATAGAGGATTGGATATGATACAGGATAGGATAGAGGATAGAATAGGATAGATGATATTATAGGATAGAGGATAGGATATGATAGAGTAAACGATATTATAGAGGATAGGATAGAGGATAGGACAGGATACAGGATAGGATAGGATAGAGGATCGGATAGAGGATAGGATAGGATAGGATAGAGGATAGGATAGGATAGAGGATAGGATACGATACAGGATACGATAGGATAGAGGATAGGTTAGGATAGAGGATATGATAGGATAGAGGATAGGATGGGATAGACGATAGGATAGGATAGAGGATAGGATAGGATAGTGGATAGGATACGATAGAGGATACGATAGGTTAGAGGATAGGATAGGATAGAGGATTGGATAGGATAGAGGAAAGGATAGGATAGAGGATAGGATAGGATAGAGGATAGGATACGATAGAGGATACGATAGGATAGAGGATAGGATAGGATAGAGGATTGGATAGGATAGATGATACGATAGGATAGAGGATAGGATAGGATAGAGGATTGGATAGGATAGAGGAAAGGATAGGATAGTGGATAGGATAGGATAGAGGATAGGACAGGATACAGGATAGGATAGGATAGAGGATAGGATAGGATAGAGGATAGGATACGATAGATGATACGATAGGATAGAGGATAGGATAGGATAGAGGATTGGATAGGATAGAGGAAAGGATAGGATAGAGGATAGGATAGGATAGAGGATAGGATAGGGTAGAGGATAGGATAGGATAGAGGATAGGATAGGATAGAGGATAGGATAGGATAGAGGATAGGATAGGATAGAGGATAGGATAGGATAGAGGATAGGATAGGATAGAGGATAGGATACGATAGATGATACGATAGGATAGAGGATAGGATAGGATAGAGGATTGGATAGGATAGAGGAAAGGATAGGATAGTGGATAGGATAGGATAGAGGATAGGACAGGATACAGGATAGGATAGGATAGAGGATAGGATAGGATAGAGGATAGGATACGATAGATGATACGATAGGATAGAGGATAGGTTAGGATAGAGGATTGGATAGGATAGAGGAAAGGATAGGATAGAGGATAGGATAGGATAGAGGATAGGACACGATACAGGATAGGATAGGGTAGAGGATCGGATAGGATAGAGGATAGGATGGGATAAAGGATAGGATACGATAGAGGATAGGATAGGATAGAGGATAGGATAGGATAGAGGATAGGATGAGATAGAGGGTAGGATAGGATAGAGGAAAGGATAGGATATAGGATAGGATTGAATAGAGGATAGGACAGGATACAGGATAGGATAGGATAGAGGATCGGATAGAGGATAGGATAGGATAGAGGAAAGGATAGAGGATAGGATAGGATAGGGGATAGGATAGGATAGAGGATAGTATAGGATAGAGGATAGGATAGGATAGAGGATAGGATAGGAAAGAGGGTAGGATAGGATAGAGGGTAGGATAGGATAGAGGATAGGATAGGATAGAGGAGAGGATAGGATAGAGGATAGGATATGATAGACGATAGGATAGGATAGAGGATAGGATAGGATAGAGGATAGGATAGGATAGAGGATAGGATACGATAGATGATACGATAGGATAGAGGATATGATAGGATAGAGGATTGGATAGGATAGAGGAAAGGATAGGATAGAGGATAGGATAGGATAGAGGATAGGACAGGATACAGGATAGGATAGGATAGAGGATCGGATAGGATAGAGGATAGGATAGGATAAAGGATAGGATACGATAGAGGATAGGATAGGATAGAGGAAAGGATAGGATAGAGGATAGGATAGGATAGAGGATAGGATAGGATTGAGGATCTGATAGAGGATAGGATAGGATAGAGGATAGGATAGGATAGAGGATAGGATAGGATAGAGGATAGGATAGGATAGAGGATTGGATAGGATAGAGGAAAGGATAGGATATAGGATAGGATTGGATAGAGGATAGGACAGGATACAGGATAGGATAGGATAGAGGATCGGATAGAGGATCGGACAGAGAATAGGATAGTATAGAGGAAACGATAGAGGATAGGATAGGATAGAGGATAGGATACGATAGATGATACGATAGGATAGAGGATAGGATAGGATAGGGGATAGGATAGGATAGAGGATAGTATAGGATAGAGGATAGGATAGGATAGAGGATAGGATAGGAAAGATGGTAGGATAGCATAGAGGATAGGATAGGATAGAGGATAGTATAGGATAGAGGAGAGGATAGAGGATAGGATAGGATAGAGGATAGGATAGGATAGAGGATAGGATAGGATAGAGGATAGGATACGATAGATGATACTATAGGATAGAGGATAGGATAGGATAGAGGATTGGATAGGATAGAGGAAAGGATAGGATAGTGGATAGGATAGGATAGAGGATAGGACAGGATACAGGATAGGATAGGATAGAGGATCGGATAGGATAGAGGATAGGATAGGATATAGGATTGGATAGGATAGAGGAAAGGATAGGATAGAGGATAGGATAGGATAGAGGATAGGACAGGATACAGGATAGGATAGGATAGAGGATCGGATAGGATAGAGGATAGGATAGTATAGAGGATAGGATAGGATAGAGGATAGGATATGATAGAGGATAGGATAGGATAGAGGATAGGATAGGATAGAGGATAGGATAGGATAGAGGATACGATAGGATAGAGGATACGATAGAGGATTGGATATGATAGAGGATTGGATAGGATAGAGGAAAGGATAGGATAGAGGATAGGATAGGATAGAGGATAGGATAGGATTGAGGATCTGATAGAGGATAGGATAGGATAGAGGATAGGAGAGGATAGAGGATAGGATAGGATAGAGGATAGGATATGATAGAGGATAGGATAGGATAGAGGATAGGATAGGATAGAGGATAGGATAGGATAGAGGATAGGATACGATAGATGATACGATAGGATAGAGAATAGGATAGGATAGAGGATTGGATAGGATAGAGGAAAGGATAGGATAGAGGATAGGATAGGATAGAGGATAGGACAGGATACAGGATAGGATAGGATAGAGGATCGGATAGGATAGAGGATAGGATAGGATAAAGGATAGGATACGATAGAGGATAGGATAGGATAGAGGATAGGATAGAATAGAGGGTAGGATAGGATAGAGGATAGGATAGGATAGAGGATAGGATAGGATAGAGGATAGGATAGGATAGAGGATAGGGTAGGATAGAGGATACGATAGAGGATTGGATATGATAGAGGATAGGATAGAGGATAGAATAGGATAGATGATATTATAGGATAGAGGATAGGATATGATAGAGTAAACGATATTATAGAGGATAGGATAGAGGATAGGACAGGATACAGGATAGGATAGGATAGAGGATTGGATAGGATAGAGGATAGGATAGGATTGAGGATCTGATAGAGGATAGGATAGGATAGAGGATAGGATAGGATAGAGGATAGGATAGGATAGAGGATAGGATAGGATAGAGGAAAGGATAGGATAGAGGATTGGATAGGATAGAGGATAGGATAGGATAGGATTGGATAGAGAATAGGACAGGATACAGGATAGGTTAGGATAGAGGATCGGATAGAGGATCGGACAGAGGATAGGATAGTATAGAGGATAGGATAGGATAGAGGAAACGATAGAGGATAGGATAGGATAGAGGATAGGATACGATAGATGATACGATAGGATAGAGGATAGGATAGGATAGGATAGGGGATAGGATAGGATAGAGGATAGTATAGGATAGAGGATAGGATAGGATAGAGGATAGGATAGGAAAGAGGGTAGGATAGCATAGAGGATAGGATAGGATAGAGGATAGTATAGGATAGAGCAGAGGATAGAGGATAGGATAGGATAGGGGATAGGATAGGATAGAGGATAGGATAGGATAGAGGATCGGACAGAGGATAGGATAGGATAGAGGATAGGATAGGATAGAGGATGGGATAGGATAGAGGATAGGATAGGATAGAGGATAGGATACGATAGAGGATACGATAGGATAGAGGATAGGATAGGATAGAGGATAGGATAGGATAGAGGATAGGATAGGATAGAGGATAGGATAGGATAGACTATAGCATATGATAGAGGATAGGATAGGATAGAGGATAGGATAGGATAGAGGATAGGATAGGATAGGATAGAGGATAGGATAGGATAGAGGATAGGATACGATAGATGATACGATAGGATAGAGGATAGGATAGGATAGAGGATTGGATAGGATAGAGGAAAGGATAGGATAGAGGATAGGACAGGATACAGGATAGGATAGGATAGAGGATCGGATAGGATAGAGGATAGGATAGGATAAAGGATAGGATACGATAGAGGATAGGATAGGATAGGATAGAGGATAGGATAGGATAGAGGGTAGGATTCGATAGAGGATAGGATAGGATAGAGGATAGGATAGGATAGAGGATAGGGTAGGATAGAGGATAGGATAGGATAGAGGATAGGATACGATAGAGGATACGATAGGATAGAGGATAGGTTAGGATAGAGGATAGGATAGGATAGAGGATAGGATGGGATAGAGGATAGGATAGGATAGAGGATAGGATAGGATAGAGGATAGGATAGGATAGTGGATAGGATAGGATAGTGGATAGGATACGATAGAGGATACGATAGGTTAGAGGATAGGATAGGATAGAGGATTGGATAGGATAGAGGAAAGGATAGGATAGAGGATTGGATAGGATAGAGGATAGGATAGGATAGAGGATAGGATAGGATAGAGGATAGGATAGGATAGAGGATAGGATAGGATAGAGGATAGGATAGGATAGAGGATAGGATAGGATAGAGGATAGGATACGATAGATGATACGATAGGATAGAGGATAGGATAGGATAGAGGATTGGATAGGATAGAGGAAATGATAGGATAGTGGATAGGATAGGATAGAGGATAGGACAGGATACAGGATAGGATAGGATAGAGGATCGGATAGGATAGAGGATAGGATAGGATAAAGGATAGGATAGGATAGAGGATAGGATAGGATAGAGGATAGGATACGATACAGGATACGATAGGATAGAGGATAGGTTATGATAGAGGATAGGATAGGATAGAGGATAGGAAGGGATAGACGATAGGATAGGATAGAGGATAGGATAGGATAGAGGATAGGATAGGATAGAGGATTGGATAGGATAGAGGAAAGGATAGGATAGAGGATAGGATAGGATAGAGGATAGGATAGGATAGAGGATAGGATAGGATAGAGGATAGGGTAGGATAGAGGATACGATAGAGGATTGGATATGATAGAGGATAGGATAGAGGATAGAATAGGATAGATGATATTATAGGATAGAGGATAGGATATGATAGAGTAAACGATATTATAGAGGATAGGATAGAGGATAGGACAGGATACAGGATAGGATAGGATAGAGGATCGGATAGAGGATAGGATAGGATAGAGGATAGGATAGGATAGAGGAGAGGATAGAGGATAGGATAGGATAGGGGATAGGATAGGATAGAGGATAGGATAGGATAGAGGATAGGATAGGATAGAGGATAGGATAGGATAGAGGATAGGATAGGATAGGGGATAGGATAGGATAGAGGATAGTATAGGATAGAGGATAGGATAGGATAGAGGATAGGATAGGAAAGATGGTAGGATAGCATAGAGGATAGGATAGGATAGAGGATAGTATAGGATAGAGGAGAGGATAGAGGATAGGATAGGATAGAGGATAGGATAGGATAGAGGATAGGATAGGATAGAGGATAGGATAGGATAGAGGATAGGATACGATAGATGATACGATAGGATAGAGGATAGGATAGGATAGAGGATTGGATAGGATAGAGGAAAGGATAGGATAGTGGATAGGATAGGATAGAGGATAGGACAGGATACAGGATAGGATAGGATAGAGGATCGGATAGGATAGAGGATAGGATAGGATAAAGGATAGGATAGGATAGAGGATAGGATAGGATAGAGGATAGGATACGATACAGGATACGATAGGATAGAGGATAGGTTATGATAGAGGATAGGATAGGATAGAGGATAGGAAGGGATAGACGATAGGATAGGATAGAGGATAGGATAGGATAGAGGATAGGATAGGATAGAGGATTGGATAGGATAGAGGAAAGGATAGGATAGAGGATAGGATAGGATAGAGGATAGGATAGGATAGAGGATAGGATAGGATAGAGGATAGGGTAGGATAGAGGATACGATAGAGGATTGGATATGATAGAGGATAGGATAGGATAGAGGATAGGATAGGATAGAGGATAGGATAGGATAGAGGATAGGATAGGATAGAGGATAGGATACGATACAGGATACGATAGGATAGAGGATAGGTTAGGATAGAGGATAGGATAGGATAGAGGATAGGATGGGATAGACGATAGGATAGGATAGAGGATAGGATAGGATAGAGGATAGGATAGGATAGAGGATAGGATAGGATGGAGGATAGGATAGGATAGTGGATAGGATAGGATAGAGGATAGGATAGGATAGAGGATAGGATAGGATAGAGGATAGGATACGATAGATGATACGATAGGATAGAGGATATGATAGGATAGAGGATTGGATAGGATAGAGGAAAGGATAGGATAGAGGATAGGATAGGATAGAGGATAGGACAGGATACAGGATAGGATAGGATAGAGGATCGGATAGGATAGAGGATAGGATAGGATAAAGGATAGGATACGATAGAGGATAGGATAGGATAGAGGAAAGGATAGGATAGAGGATAGGATAGGATAGAGGATAGGATAGGATTGAGGATCTGATAGAGGATAGGATAGGATAGAGGATAGGATAGGATAGAGGATAGGATAGGATAGAGGATAGGATAGGATAGAGGATTGGATAGGATAGAGGAAAGGATAGGATATAGGATAGGATTGGATAGAGGATAGGACAGGATACAGGATAGGATAGGATAGAGGATCGGATAGAGGATCGGATAGAGAATAGGATACTATAGAGGAAACGATAGAGGATAGGATAGGATAGAGGATAGGATACGATAGATGATACGATAGGATAGAGGATAGGATAGGATAGGGGATAGGATAGGATAGAGGATAGTATAGGATAGAGGATAGGATAGGATAGAGGATAGGATAGGAAAGATGGTAGGATAGCATAGAGGATAGGATAGGATAGAGGATAGTATAGGATAGAGGAGAGGATAGAGGATAGGATAGGATAGGGGATAGGATAGGATAGAGGATAGGATAGGATAGAGGATAGGATAGGATAGAGGATAGGATAGGATAGAGGATAGGATAGGATAGAGGATAGGATAGGATAGAGGATAGGATAGGATAGAGGATAGGATAGGATAGAGGATAGGATACGATAGATGATACGATAGGATAGAGGATAGGATAGGATAGAGGATTGGATAGGATAGAGGAAAGGATAGGATAGTGGATAGGATAGGATAGAGGATAGGACAGGATACAGGATAGGATAGGATAGAGGATCGGATAGGATAGAGGATAGGATAGGATATAGGATTGGATAGGATAGAGGAAAGGATAGGATAGAGGATAGGATAGGATAGAGGATAGGACAGGATACAGGATAGGATAGGATAGAGGATCGGATAGGATAGAGGATAGGATAGGATAGAGGATAGGATAGGATAGAGGATAGGATATGATAGAGGATAGGATAGGATAGAGGATAGGATAGGATAGAGGATAGGATAGGATAGAGGATACGATAGGATAGAGGATACGATAGAGGATTGGATATGATAGAGGATTGGATAGGATAGAGGAAAGGATAGGATAGAGGATAGGATAGGATAGAGGATAGGATAGGATTGAGGATCTGATAGAGGATAGGATAGGATAGAGGATAGGAGAGGATAGAGGATAGGATAGGATAGAGGATAGGATATGATAGAGGATAGGATAGGATAGAGGATAGGATAGGATAGAGGATAGGATAGGATAGAGGATAGGATACGATAGATGATACGATAGGATAGAGGATAGGATAGGATAGAGGATTGGATAGGATAGAGGAAAGGATAGGATAGAGGATAGGATAGGATAGAGGATAGGACAGGATACAGGATAGGATAGGATAGAGGATCGGATAGGATAGAGGATAGGATAGGATAAAGGATAGGATACGATAGAGGATAGGATAGGATAGAGGATAGGATAGAATAGAGGGTAGGATAGGATAGAGGATAGGATAGGATAGAGGATAGGATAGGATAGAGGATAGGATAGGATAGAGGATAGGGTAGGATAGAGGATACGATAGAGGATTGGATATGATAGAGGATAGGATAGAGGATAGAATAGGATAGATGATATTATAGGATAGAGGATAGGATATGATAGAGTAAACGATATTATAGAGGATAGGATAGAGGATAGGACAGGATACAGGATAGGATAGGATAGAGGATCGGATAGAGGATAGGATAGGATAGGATAGAGGATAGGATAGGATAGAGGATAGGATACGATACAGGATACGATAGGATAGAGGATAGGTTAGGATAGAGGATAGGTTAGGATAGAGGATAGGATAGTATAGAGGATAGGATAGGATAGAGGAAACGATAGAGGATAGGATAGGATAGAGGATAGGATACGATAGATGATACGATAGGATAGAGGATAGGATAGGATAGGATAGGGGATAGGATAGGATAGGGGATAGTATAGGATAGAGGATAGGATAGGATAGAGGATAGGATAGGAAAGAGGGTAGGATAGCATAGAGGATAGGATAGGATAGAGGATAGTATAGGATAGAGCAGAGGATAGAGGATAGGATAGGATAGGGGATAGGATAGGATAGAGGATAGGATAGGATAGAGGATCGGACAGAGGATAGGATAGGATAGAGGATAGGATAGGATAGAGGATGGGATAGGATAGAGGATAGGATAGGATAGAGGATAGGATACGATAGAGGATACGATAGGATAGAGGATAGGATAGGATAGAGGATAGGATAGGATAGAGGATAGGATAGGATAGAGGATAGGATAGGATAGACTATAGCATATGATAGAGGATAGGATAGGATAGAGGATAGGATAGGATAGAGGATAGGATAGGATAGGATAGAGGATAGGATAGGATAGAGGATAGGATACGATAGATGATACGATAGGATAGAGGATAGGATAGGATAGAGGATTGGATAGGATAGAGGAAAGGATAGGATAGAGGATAGGACAGGATACAGGATAGGATAGGATAGAGGATCGGATAGGATAGAGGATAGGATAGGATAAAGGATAGGATACGATAGAGGATAGGATAGGATAGGATAGAGGATAGGATAGGATAGAGGGTAGGATTCGATAGAGGATAGGATAGGATAGAGGATAGGATAGGATAGAGGATAGGGTAGGATAGAGGATAGGATAGAGGATAGGATACGATAGAGGATATGATAGGATAGAGGATAGGTTAGGATAGAGGATAGGATAGGATAGAGGATAGGATGGGATAGAGGATAGGATAGGATAGAGAATAGGATAGGATGGACGATAGGATAGGATAGAGGATAGGATAGGATAGAGGATAGGATAGGATAGTGGATAGGATACGATAGAGGATACGATAGGATAGAGGATAGGATAGGATAGAGGATTGGATAGGATAGAGGAAAGGATAGGATAGAGGATAGGATAGGATAGAGGATAGGATAGGATAGAGGATAGGATACGATACAGGATACGATAGGATAGAGGATAGGTTAGGATAGAGGATAGGTTAGGATAGAGGATAGGATAGGATAGAGGATAGGATGGGATAGAGGATAGGATAGGATAGAGGATAGGATAGGATAGAGGATAGGATACGATAGATGATACGATAGGATAGAGGATAGGATAGGATAGAGGATTGGATAGGATAGAGGAAAGGATAGGATAGAGGATAGGATAGGATAGAGGATAGGACAGGATACAGGATAGGATAGGATAGAGGATCGGATAGGATAGAGGATAGGATAGGATAAAGGATAGGATACGATAGAGGATAGGATAGGATAGAGGATAGGATAGAATAGAGGGTAGGATAGGATAGAGGATAGGATAGGATAGAGGATAGGATAGGATAGAGGATAGGATAGGATAGAGGATAGGGTAGGATAGAGGATACGATAGAGGATTGGATATGATAGAGGATAGGATAGAGGATAGAATAGGATAGATGATATTATAGGATAGAGGATAGGATATGATAGAGTAAACGATATTATAGAGGATAGGATAGAGGATAGGACAGGATACAGGATAGGATAGGATAGAGGATCGGATAGAGGATAGGATAGGATAGGATAGAGGATAGGATAGGATAGAGGATAGGATACGATACAGGATACGATAGGATAGAGGATAGGTTAGGATAGAGGATAGGTTAGGATAGAGGATAGGATAGGATAGAGGATAGGATGGGATAGACGATAGGATAGGATAGAGGATAGGATAGGATAGAGGATAGGATAGGATAGAGGATAGGATAGGATAGTGGATAGGATACGATAGAGGATACGATAGGTTAGAGGATAGGATAGGATAGAGGATTGGATAGGATAGAGGAAAGGATAGCATAGAGGATTGGATAGGATAGAGGATAGGATAGGATTGAGGATCTGATAGAGGATAGGATAGGATAGAGGATAGGATAGGATAGAGGATAGGATAGGATAGAGGATAGGATAGGATAGAGGAAAGGATAGGATAGAGGATTGGATAGGATAGAGGATAGGATAGGATAGGATTGGATAGAGGATAGGACAGGATACAGGATAGGTTAGGATAGAGGATCGGATAGAGGATCGGACAGAGGATAGGATAGTATAGAGGATAGGATAGGATAGAGGAAACGATAGAGGATAGGATAGGATAGAGGATAGGATACGATAGATGATACGATAGGATAGAGGATAGGATAGGATAGGGGATAGGATAGGATAGAGGATAGTATAGGATAGAGGATAGGATAGGATAGAGGATAGGATAGGAAAGAGGGTAGGATAGCATAGAGGATAGGATAGGATAGAGGATAGTATAGGATAGAGCAGAGGATAGAGTATAGGATAGGATAGGGGATAGGATAGGATAGAGGATAGGATAGGATAGAGGATCGGACAGAGGATAGGATAGGATAGAGGATAGGATAGGATAGAGGATGGGATAGGATAGAGGATAGGATAGGATAGAGGATAGGATACGATAGAGGATACGATAGGATAGAGGAAAGGATAGGATAGAGGATAGGATAGGATAGAGGATAGGATAGGATAGAGGATAGGATAGGATAGACTATAGCATATGATAGAGGATAGGATAGGATAGAGGATAGGATAGGATAGAGGATAGGATAGGATAGGATAGAGGATAGGATAGGATAGAGGATTGGATAGGATAGAGGAAAGGATTTGATAGAGGATAGGACAGGATACAGGATAGGATAGGATAGAGGATCGGATAGGATAGAGGATAGGATAGGATAAAGGATAGGATACGATAGAGGATAGGATAGGATAGGATAGAGGATAGGATAGGATAGAGGGTAGGATTCGATAGAGGATAGGATAGGATAGAGGATAGGATAGGATAGAGGATAGGGTAGGATAGAGGATAGGATAGGATAGAGGATAGGATACGATAGAGGATACGATAGGATAGAGGATAGGTTAGGATAGAGGATAGGATAGGATAGAGGATAGGATGGGATAGAGGATAGGATAGGATAGAGGATAGGATAGGATAGACGATAGGATAGGATAGAGGATAGGATAGGATAGAGGATAGGATAGGATAGTGGATAGGATACGATAGAGGATACGATAGGATAGAGGATAGGATAGGATAGAGGATTGGATAGGATAGAGGAAAGGATAGGATAGAGGATAGGATAGGATAGAGGATAGGATAGGATTGAGGATCTGATAGAGGATAGGATAGGATAGAGGATAGGATAGGGTAGAGGATAGGATAGGATAGAGGATAGGATAGGATAGAGGATAGGATAGGATAGAGGATAGGATAGGATAGAGGATAGGATAGGATAGAGGATAGGATAGGATAGAGGATAGGATAGGATAGAGGATAGGATACGATAGATGATACGATAGGATAGAGGATAGGATAGGATAGAGGATTGGATAGGATAGAGGAAAGGATAGGATAGTGGATAGGATAGGATAGAGGATAGGACAGGATACAGGATAGGATAGGATAGAGGATCGGATAGGATAGAGGATAGGATAGGATAAAGGATAGGATAGGATAGAGGATAGGATAGGATAGAGGATAGGATACGATACAGGATACGATAGGATAGAGGATAGGATAGGATAGAGGATAGGATAGGATTGAGGATCTGATAGAGGATAGGATAGGATAGAGGATAGGATAGGGTAGAGGATAGGATAGGATAGAGGATAGGATAGGATAGAGGATAGGATAGGATAGAGGATAGGATAGGATAGAG
This sequence comes from Halictus rubicundus, assembly GCF_050948215.1. Lineage (NCBI taxonomy): Eukaryota > Metazoa > Arthropoda > Insecta > Hymenoptera > Halictidae > Halictus > Halictus rubicundus. The sequence continues at coordinate 87,665 of NW_027488731.1, read as the reverse complement.
GATAGGATAGGATAGAGGATAGGATAGGATAGAGGATAGGATAGGATAGAGGATAGGATACGATAGATGATACGATAGGATAGACGATAGGATAGGATAGAGGATAGGATAGGATAGAGGATAGGATAGGATAGAGGATTGGATAGGATAGAGGAAAGGATAGGATAGAGGATAGGATAGGATAGAGGATAGGATAGGATAGAGGATAGGATAGGATAGAGGATAGGGTAGGATAGAGGATACGATAGAGGATTGGATATGATAGAGGATAGGATAGAGGATAGAATAGGATAGATGATATTATAGGATAGAGGATAGGATATGATAGAGTAAACGATATTATAGAGGATAGGATAGAGGATAGGACAGGATACAGGATAGGATAGGATAGAGGATCGGGTAGAGGATAGGATAGGATAGAGGATAGGATAGGATAGAGGATAGGATAGGATAGAGGATAGGATAGGATAGAGGATAGGATAGGATAGAGGATAGGATAGGATAGAGGATAGGATACGATACAGGATACGATAGGATAGAGGATAGGTTAGGATAGAGGATAGGATAGGATAGAGGATAGGATGGGATAGACGATAGGATAGGATAGAGGATAGGATAGGATAGAGGATAGGATAGGATAGAGGATAGGATAGGATGGAGGATAGGATAGGATAGTGGATAGGATAGGATAGAGGATAGGATAGGATAGAGGATAGGATAGGATAGAGCATATAATAGGATTGAGGAAAGTATAGGATAGAGGATAGGATAAGGTAGAGGCAAGTATAGGATAGAGGATAGGATAGGATAGAGTATAGGATAGGATAGAGGATAGGATAGAATAGAGGATCGGATAGAGGATAGGATAGGATAGAGGATAGGATACGATAGAGGATAGGATTTGATAGAGGATAGGATAGGATAGAGGATAGGATACGATAGACGATAGCATATGATAGAGGATAGGATAGGATGGACGATAGGATAGGATAGAGGATAGGATAGGATAGAGGATAGGATAGGATAGTGGATAGGATACGATAGAGGATACGATAGGATAGAGGATAGGATAGGATAGAGGATTGGATAGGATAGAGGAAAGGATAGGATAGAGGATAGGATAGGATAGAGGATAGGATGGGATAGACGATAGGATAGGATAGAGGATAGGATAGGATAGAGGATAGGTTAGGATAGAGGATAGGTTAGGATAGAGGATAGGATAGGATAGAGGATAGGATGGGATAGACGATAGGATAGGATAGAGGATAGGATAGGATAGAGGATAGGATAGGATAGAGGATAGGATAGGATAGAGGATAGGATAGGATAGTGGATAGGATAGGATAGTGGATAGGATACGATAGAGGATACGATAGGTTAGAGGATAGGATAGAATAGAGGATTGGATAGGATAGAGGAAAGTATAGGATAGAGGATTGGATAGGATAGAGGATAGGATAGGATTGAGGATCTGATAGAGGATAGGATAGGATAGAGGATAGGATAGGATAGAGGATAGGATAGGATAGAGGATAGGATAGGATAGAGGAAAGGATAGGATAGAGGATTGGATAGGATAGAGGATAGGATAGGATAGGATTGGATAGAGGATAGGACAGGATACAGGATAGGTTAGGATAGAGGATCGGATAGAGGATCGGACAGAGGATAGGATAGTATAGAGGATAGGATAGGATAGAGGAAACGATAGAGGATAGGATAGGATAGAGGATAGGATACGATAGATGATACGATAGGATAGAGGATAGGATAGGATAGGGGATAGGATAGGATAGAGGATAGTATAGGATAGAGGATAGGATAGGATAGAGGATAGGATAGGAAAGAGGGTAGGATAGCATAGAGGATAGGATAGGATAGAGGATAGTATAGGATAGAGCAGAGGATAGAGTATAGGATAGGATAGGGGATAGGATAGGATAGAGGATAGGATAGGATAGAGGATCGGACAGAGGATAGGATAGGATAGAGGATAGGATAGGATAGAGGATGGGATAGGATAGAGGATAGGATAGGATAGAGGATAGGATACGATAGAGGATACGATAGGATAGAGGAAAGGATAGGATAGAGGATAGGATAGGATAGAGGATAGGATAGGATAGAGGATAGGATAGGATAGACTATAGCATATGATAGAGGATAGGATAGGATAGAGGATAGGATAGGATAGAGGATAGGATAGGATAGGATAGAGGATAGGATAGGATAGAGGATTGGATAGGATAGAGGAAAGGATAGGATAGAGGATAGGACAGGATACAGGATAGGATAGGATAGAGGATCGGATAGGATAGAGGATAGGATAGGATAAAGGATAGGATACGATAGAGGATAGGATAGGATAGGATAGAGGATAGGATAGGATAGAGGGTAGGATTCGATAGAGGATAGGATAGGATAGAGGATAGGATAGGATAGAGGATAGGGTAGGATAGAGGATAGGATAGGATAGAGGATAGGATACGATAGAGGATACGATAGGATAGAGGATAGGTTAGGATAGAGGATAGGATAGGATAGAGGATAGGATGGGATAGAGGATAGGATAGGATAGAGGATAGGATAGGATAGACGATAGGATAGGATAGAGGATAGGATAGGATAGAGGATAGGATAGGATAGTGGATAGGATACGATAGAGGATACGATAGGATAGAGGATAGGATAGGATAGAGGATTGGATAGGATAGAGGAAAGGATAGGATAGAGGATAGGATAGGATAGAGGATAGGATAGGATTGAGGATCTGATAGAGGATAGGATAGGATAGAGGATAGGATAGGGTAGAGGATAGGATAGGATAGAGGATAGGATAGGATAGAGGATAGGATAGGATAGAGGATAGGATAGGATAGAGGATAGGATAGGATAGAGGATAGGATAGGATAGAGGATAGGATAGGATAGAGGATAGGATACGATAGATGATACGATAGGATAGAGGATAGGATAGGATAGAGGATTGGATAGGATAGAGGAAAGGATAGGATAGTGGATAGGATAGGATAGAGGATAGGACAGGATACAGGATAGGATAGGATAGAGGATCGGATAGGATAGAGGATAGGATAGGATAAAGGATAGGATAGGATAGAGGATAGGATAGGATAGAGGATAGGATACGATACAGGATACGATAGGATAGAGGATAGGTTATGATAGAGGATAGGATAGGATAGAGGATAGGAAGGGATAGACGATAGGATAGGATAGAGGATAGGATAGGATAGAGGATAGGATAGGATAGAGGATAGGATAGGATAGAGGATTGGATAGGATAGAGGAAAGGATAGGATAGAGGATAGGATAGGATAGAGGATAGGATAGGATAGAGGATAGGATAGGATAGAGGATAGGGTAGGATAGAGGATACGATAGAGGATTGGATATGATAGAGGATAGGATAGAGGATAGAATAGGATAGATGATATTATAGGATAGAGGATAGGATATGATAGAGTAAACGATATTATAGAGGATAGGATAGAGGATAGGACAGGATACAGGATAGGATAGGATAGAGGATCGGATAGAGGATAGGATAGGATAGAGGATCGGATAGAGGATAGGATAGGATAGAGGATAGGATAGGATAGAGGATAGGATAGGATAGAGGATAGGATAGGATAGAGGATAGGATAGGATAGAGGATAGGATACGATACAGGATACGATAGGATAGAGGATAGGTTAGGATAGAGGATAGGATAGGATAGAGGATAGGATGGGATAGACGATAGGATAGGATAGAGGATAGGATAGGATAGAGGATAGGATAGGATAGAGGATAGGATAGGATGGAGGATAGGATAGGATAGTGGATAGGATAGGATAGAGGATAGGATAGGATAGAGGATAGGATAGGATAGAGCATATAATAGGATTGAGGAAAGTATAGGATAGAGGATAGGATAAGGTAGAGGCAAGTATAGGATAGAGGATAGGATAGGATAGAGTATAGGATAGGATAGAGGATAGGATAGAATAGAGGATCGGATAGAGGATAGGATAGGATAGAGGATAGGATACGATAGAGGATAGGATTTGATAGAGGATAGGATAGGATAGAGGATAGGATACGATAGACGATAGCATATGATAGAGGATAGGATAGGATAGAGGATAGGATAGGATAGAGGATAGGATAGGATAGAGGATAGGATAGGATAGAGGATAGGATAGGATAGAGGATAGGATACGATAGATGATACGATAGGATAGAGGATAGGATAGGATAGAGGATAGGATAGGATAGAGGATAGGATAGGATAGAGGATAGGATAGGATAGACGATAGCATATGATAGAGGACAGGATAGGATAGAGGATAGGATAGGATAGAGGATAGGATAGGATAGAGGATAGGATAGGATAGAGGATAGGATAGGATAGAGGATAGGATAGGATAGAGGATAGGATACGATAGATGATACGATAGGATAGAGGATAGGATAGGATAGAGGATTGGATAGGATAGAGGAAAGGATAGGATAGAGGATAGGATAGGATAGAGGATAGGACAGGATACAGGATAGGATAGGATAGAGGATCGGATAGGATAGAGGATAGGATAGGATAAAGGATAGGATACGATAGAGGATAGGATAGGATAGAGGATAGGATAGGATAGAGGATAGGATAGGATAGAGGATAGGGTAGGATAGAGGATACGATAGAGGATTGGATATGATAGAGGATAGGATAGAGGATAGAATAGGATAGATGATATTATAGGATAGAGGATAGGATATGATAGAGTAAACGATATTATAGAGGATAGGATAGAGGATAGGATACGATACAGGATACGATAGGATAGAGGATAGGTTAGGATAGAGGATAGGATAGGATAGAGGATAGGATGGGATAGACGATAGGATAGGATAGAGGATAGGATAGGATAGAGGATAGGATAGGATAGATGATAGGATAGGATAGAGGATAGGATAGGATAGTGGATAGGATAGGATAGAGGATAGGATAGGATAGAGGATAGGATAGGATAGAGCATATAATAGTATTGAGGAAAGTATAGGATAGAGGATAGGATAGGATAGAGGATAGGATAGGATTGAGGATCTGATAGAGGATAGGATAGGATAGAGGATCGGATAGGTAATTGGATAGGATAGAGGATAGGATAAGGTAGAGGCTAGTATAGGATAGAGGATAGGATAGGATAGAGTATAGGATAGGATAGAGGATAGGATAGAATAGAGGATCGGATAGAGGATAGGATAGGATAGGATAGACGATAGGATAGGATAGAGGATAGGATAGGATAGAGGGTAGGATAGGATAGAGGATGGGATAGGATAGAGGATCGGATAGAGGATAGGATAGGATAGAGGAAAGGATAGAGGATAGGATAGGATAGGGGATAGGATAGGATAGAGGATAGTATAGGATAGAGGATAGGATAGGATAGAGGATAGGATAGGATAGAGGAGAGGATAGGATAGAGGATAGGATAGAGGATAGGATAGAGGATAGGATAGAGGATAGGATAGAGGATAGGATAGAGGATAGGATAGAGGATAGGATAGAGGATACGATAGAGGATAGGATAGAGGATAGGATAGGATAGCGGATAGGATAGGATAGAGGATAGGATAGGATAGAGGATAGGATAGGATAGAGGATAGGATAGGATAGAGGGTGGAATGGGATAGAGGATAGGATAGGATAGAAGATAGGGTAGGATAGAGGATAGGATAGGATAGAGGATAGGATAGGATAGACGATAGCATATGATAGAGGATAGGATAGGATAGAGGATAGGATAGGATAGAGGATAGGATAGGATAGAGGATAGGATAGGATATCGGATAGGATAGGATAGAGGATAGGATAGGATAGAATATAGGATAGGATAGAGGATAGGATAGGATAGAGGATAGGATAGGATAGAGGATAGGATAGGATAGAGGATAGAGGATAGAGGATAGAGGATAGGATACGATAGAGGATAGGATAGGATAGAGGATAGGATAGTATATAGGATAGGATAGGAAAGAGGATTGGATAGGATAGAGGAAAGGATAGGATATAGGATAGGATTGGATAGAGGATAGGACAGGATACAGGATAGGATAGGATAGAGGATCGGATAGAGGATCGGACAGAGGATAGGATAGTATAGAGGATAGGATAGGATAGAGGAAACGATAGAGGATAGGATAGGATAGAGGATAGGATAGGATAGAGGAAAGGATAGGATATAGGATAGGATTGGATAGTGTATAGGACAGGATACAGGATAGGATAGGATAGAGGATCGGATAGAGGATCGGACAGAGGATAGGATAGTATAGACTATAGGATAGGATAGAATAAACGATAGAGGATAGGATAGGATAGAGGATAGGATAGGATAGAGGATAGTATATGATAGAGGATAGGATAGGATAGAGGATTGGATAGGATAGAAGAAAGGATAGGATAGAGGATAGGATAGGAAAGAGGGTAGGATAGCATAGAGGATAGGATAGGATAGAGGATAGGATAGGATAGAGGAGAGGATAGGATAGAGGATAGGATAGAGGCTAGGATAGAGGATAGGATAGAGGATAAGATAGAGGATAGGATAGGATAGAGGATAGGATAGGATAGAGGATAAGATAGGATAGAGGATAGGATAGGATAGAGGAAAGGATAGGATAGAGGATAGGGTAGGATAGAGGATAGGACAGGATACAGGATAGGATAGGATAGAGGATCGGATACGATAGAGGATACGATAGGATAGAGGATAGGACAGGATAGAGGTTAGGATACGATAGAGGATACGATAGGATAGAGGATAGGATAGGATGGAGGATTGGATAGGATAGAGGAAAGGATAGGATATAGGATAGGATTGGATAGAGGATAGGACAGGATACAGGATAGGATAGGATAGAGGATCGGATAGAGGATCGGATAGAGGATAGGATAGGATAGAGGATAGGATAGGATAGAGGAAAGGATAGAGGATAGGATAGGATAGGGGATAGGATAGGATAGAGGATAGTATAGGATAGAGGATAGGATAGGATAGAGGATAGGATGGGATAGAGGATAGGATAGGATAGAGGATAGGATAGGTTAGAGGATAGGATAGGATAGAGGATAGGATAGGATAGAGGAGAGGATAGAATAGAGGATAGGATAGGATAGAGGATACGATAGGATAGAGGATACGATAGAGGATTGGATATGATAGAGGATAGGATAGAGGATAGAATAGGATAGATGATATTATAGGATAGAGGATAGGATATGATAGAGTAAACGATATTATAGAGGATAGGATAGAGGATAGGATAGGATAGAGGATAGGATAGGATAGAGGATAGGATACGATAGATGATACGATAGGATAGAGGATAGGATAGGATAGAGGATAGGATAGGATAGAGGATAGGATAGGATAGAGGATAGGATAGGATAGACGATAGCATATGATAGAGGACAGGATAGGATAGAGGATAGGATAGGATAGAGGATAGGATAGGATAGAGGATAGGATAGGATAGAGGATAGGATAGGATAGAGGATAGGATAGGATAGAGGATAGGATACGATAGATGATACGATAGGATAGAGGATAGGATAGGATAGAGGATTGGATAGGATAGAGGAAAGGATAGGATAGAGGATAGGATAGGATAGAGGATAGGACAGGATACAGGATAGGATAGGATAGAGGATCGGATAGGATAGAGGATAGGATAGGATAAAGGATAGGATACGATAGAGGATAGGATAGGATAGAGGATAGGATAGGATAGAGGGTAGGATAGGATAGAGGACAGGATAGGATAGAGGATAGGATAGGATAGAGGATAGGGTAGGATAGAGGATACGATAGAGGATTGGATATGATAGAGGATAGGATAGAGGATAGAATAGGATAGATGATATTATAGGATAGAGGATAGGATATGATAGAGTAAACGATATTATAGAGGATAGGATAGAGGATAGGATACGATACAGGATACGATAGGATAGAGGATAGGTTAGGATAGAGGATAGGATAGGATAGAGGATAGGATGGGATAGACGATAGGATAGGATAGAGGATAGTATATGATAGAGGATAGGATAGGATAGAGGATTGGATAGGATAGAAGAAAGGATAGGATAGAGGATAGGATAGGAAAGAGGGTAGGATAGCATAGAGGATAGGATAGGATAGAGGATAGGATAGGATAGAGGAGAGGATAGGATAGAGGATAGGATAGAGGCTAGGATAGAGGATAGGATAGAGGATAAGATAGAGGATAGGATAGGATAGAGGATAGGATAGGATAGAGGATAAGATAGGATAGAGGATAGGATAGGATAGAGGAAAGGATAGGATAGAGGATAGGGTAGGATAGAGGATAGGACAGGATACAGGATAGGATAGGATAGAGGATCGGATACGATAGAGGATACGATAGGATAGAGGATAGGACAGGATAGAGGTTAGGATACGATAGAGGATACGATAGGATAGAGGATAGGATAGGATGGAGGATTGGATAGGATAGAGGAAAGGATAGGATATAGGATAGGATTGGATAGAGGATAGGACAGGATACAGGATAGGATAGGATAGAGGATCGGATAGAGGATCGGATAGAGGATAGGATAGGATAGAGGATAGGATAGGATAGAGGAAAGGATAGAGGATAGGATAGGATAGGGGATAGGATAGGATAGAGGATAGTATAGGATAGAGGATAGGATAGGATAGAGGATAGGATGGGATAGAGGATAGGATAGGATAGAGGATAGGATAGGTTAGAGGATAGGATAGGATAGAGGATAGGATAGGATAGAGGAGAGGATAGAATAGAGGATAGGATAGGATAGAGGATACGATAGGATAGAGGATACGATAGAGGATTGGATATGATAGAGGATAGGATAGAGGATAGAATAGGATAGATGATATTATAGGATAGAGGATAGGATATGATAGAGTAAACGATATTATAGAGGATAGGATAGAGGATAGGATAGGATAGAGGATAGGATAGGATAGAGGATAGGATACGATAGATGATACGATAGGATAGAGGATAGGATAGGATAGAGGATAGGATAGGATAGAGGATAGGATAGGATAGAGGATAGGATAGGATAGACGATAGCATATGATAGAGGACAGGATAGGATAGAGGATAGGATAGGATAGAGGATAGGATAGGATAGAGGATAGGATAGGATAGAGGATAGGATAGGATAGAGGATAGGATAGGATAGAGGATAGGATACGATAGATGATACGATAGGATAGAGGATAGGATAGGATAGAGGATTGGATAGGATAGAGGAAAGGATAGGATAGAGGATAGGATAGGATAGAGGATAGGACAGGATACAGGATAGGATAGGATAGAGGATCGGATAGGATAGAGGATAGGATAGGATAAAGGATAGGATACGATAGAGGATAGGATAGGATAGAGGATAGGATAGGATAGAGGGTAGGATAGGATAGAGGACAGGATAGGATAGAGGATAGGATAGGATAGAGGATAGGGTAGGATAGAGGATACGATAGAGGATTGGATATGATAGAGGATAGGATAGAGGATAGAATAGGATAGATGATATTATAGGATAGAGGATAGGATATGATAGAGTAAACGATATTATAGAGGATAGGATAGAGGATAGGATACGATACAGGATACGATAGGATAGAGGATAGGTTAGGATAGAGGATAGGATAGGATAGAGGATAGGATGGGATAGACGATAGGATAGGATAGAGGATAGGATAGGATAGAGGATAGGATAGGATAGATGATAGGATAGGATAGAGGATAGGATAGGATAGTGGATAGGATAGGATAGAGGATAGGATAGGATAGAGGATAGGATAGGATAGAGCATATAATAGTATTGAGGAAAGTATAGGATAGAGGATAGGATAGGATAGAGGATAGGATAGGATTGAGGATCTGATAGAGGATAGGATAGGATAGAGGATCGGATAGGTAATTGGATAGGATAGAGGATAGGATAAGGTAGAGGCTAGTATAGGATAGAGGATAGGATAGGATAGAGTATAGGATAGGATAGAGGATAGGATAGAATAGAGGATCGGATAGAGGATAGGATAGGATAGGATAGACGATAGGATAGGATAGAGGATAGGATAGGATAGAGGGTAGGATAGGATAGAGGATGGGATAGGATAGAGGATCGGATAGAGGATAGGATAGGATAGAGGAAAGGATAGAGGATAGGATAGGATAGGGGATAGGATAGGATAGAGGATAGTATAGGATAGAGGATAGGATAGGATAGAGGATAGGATAGGAATGAGGGAGGATAGCATAGAGGATAGGATAGGATAGAGGATAGGATAGGATAGAGGAGAGGATAGGATAGAGGATAGGATAGAGGATAGGATAGAGGATAGGATAGAGGATAGGATAGAGGATAGGATAGAGGATAGGATAGAGGATACGATAGAGGATAGGATAGAGGATAGGATAGGATAGCGGATAGGATAGGATAGAGGATAGGATAGGATAGAGGATAGGATAGGATAGAGGATAGGATAGGATAGAGGGTGGAATGGGATAGAGGATAGGATAGGATAGAAGATAGGGTAGGATAGAGGATAGGATAGGATAGAGGATAGGATAGGATAGACGATAGCATATGATAGAGGATAGGATAGGATAGAGGATAGGATAGGATAGAGGATAGGATAGGATAGAGGATAGGATAGGATATCGGATAGGATAGGATAGAGGATAGGATAGGATAGAAGATAGGATAGGATAGAGGATAGGATAGGATAGAGGATAGGATAGGATAGAGGATAGGATAGGATAGAGGATAGAGGATAGAGGATAGAGGATAGAGGATAGAGGATAGGATACGATAGAGGATAGGATAGGATAGAGGATAGGATAGTATATAGGATAGGATAGGAAAGAGGATTGGATAGGATAGAGGAAAGGATAGGATATAGGATAGGATTGGATAGAGGATAGGACAGGATACAGGATAGGATAGGATAGAGGATCGGATAGAGGATCGGACAGAGGATAGGATAGTATAGAGGATAGGATAGGTTAGAGGATAGGATAGGATAGAGGATAGGATAGGATAGAGGAGAGGATAGAATAGAGGATAGGATAGGATAGAGGATACGATAGGATAGAGGATACGATAGAGGATTGGATATGATAGAGGATAGGATAGAGGATAGAATAGGATAGATGATATTATAGGATAGAGGATAGGATATGATAGAGTAAACGATATTATAGAGGATAGGATAGAGGATAGGATAGGATAGAGGATAGGATAGGATAGAGGAGAGGATAGAATAGAGGATAGGATAGGATAGAGGATACGATAGGATAGAGGATACGATAGAGGATTGGATATGATAGAGGATAGGATAGAGGATAGAATAGGATAGATGATATTATAGGATAGAGGATAGGATATGATAGAGTAAACGATATTATAGAGGATAGGATAGAGGATAGGATAGGATAGAGGATAGGATAGGATAGAGGATAGGATAGAGGATAGGATAGTATAGAGGATAGGATAGGATAGAGGATAGGATAGGATAGAGGATAGGATAGGATAGAGGATAGGATACGATAGAGGATACGATAGGAAAGAGGATAGGACAGGATAGAGGTTAGGATACGATAGAGGATAGGATAGGAAAGAGGGTAGGATAGCATAGAGGATAGGATAGGATAGAGGATAGGATAGGATAGAGGAGAGGATAGGATAGAGGATAGGATAGAGGATAGGATAGAGGATAGGATAGAGGATAGAATAGAGGATAGGATAGAGGATAGGATAGAGGATAGGATAGAGGATAGGATGGGATAGAGGATAGGATAGGATAGAGGATAGGATAGGATAGAGGATAGGATAGGATAGAGGATAGGATAGAGGATAGGATAGTATAGAGGATAGGATAGGATAGAGGATAGGATAGGATAGAGGATAGGATAGGATAGAGGATAGGATAGGATAGAGGATAGGATGGGATAGAGGATAGGATAGGATAGAGGATAGGATAGGATAGAGGATTGGATAGGATAGAGGAAAGGATAGGATATAGGATAGGATTGGATAGAGGAAAGGATAGGATAGAGGATAGGATAGGATAGAGGATAGGACAGGATACAGGATAAGATAGGATAGAGGATCGGATAGAGGATAGGATAGGATAGAGGATAGGATAGGATAGAGGAAAGGATAGAGGATAGGATAGGAAAGAGGATAGGATAGGAAAGAGGGTAGGATAGGATAGAGGATACGATAGAGGATTGGATATGATAGAGGATAGGATAGGGGACAGAATAGGATAGATGATATTATAGGATAGAGGATAGGATATGATAGAGTAAACGATATTATAGAGGATAGGATAGAGGATAGGATAGGATAGAGGATAGGATAGAGGGTACGATAGAGGATAGGATAGGATAGAGGATAGGATACGATAGAGGATACGATAAGATAGAGGATAGGATAGGATAGAGGATTGGATAGGATAGAGGAAAGGATAGGATAGAGGATAGGATAGGATAGAGGATAGGACAGGATACAGGATAGGATAGGATAGATTGGACTTCCGTTTCCGGTCGCGTGAGTGATTGAGGTGCGAAAAAGAGTGTACGGAAACTTAGGGTGAAAGTGTTGAGAGAAAGAGGTGTGTGGGGAGAAAGTGTGCGGAGAAGGGTGTCTGGAGGTTAGGGTCAGGTGTTAGAGAAAGGGATAAGGGCGGGATAGTGAGATAGAGAGCATTGGTGGAAGGATAAAGTGAGTGAGAGAGAGGTTAGGTCCGGGTGACGGCAGAGGGGAGTGCGCAGGATTACATCTGGAAGGAGTGGAAGGTAGCGCGATCTAGCGGGAGAAGAATAACTCAAGGAGGCGGGAAATTTGAAAAGAGAGACAATTACAAAGTAGGAAAGGGCAGAAGAAATGAGTGAGAGAGGGGATGAAGAAAAGGGGGTGGGGAAAATAGAGGAGGGGGCGGGAAAAGGAAGAGTAGGAAGGATGATGAAGGATGAGAGGTTAGAACGGTGGTTTAGTCTAGATAATTTGGGGAATGTGGAAAGTGTGGGGAAAAAGAGGAGCAGAGAGGAATTGTTAGGAGAGGGGAGGGACGAAAGAGGAATGTTTAAAAGAAGTGACAAAACAAAAAGATCGCCAGAGAAGGGAAAGGAGGAGGAGGGGACAGAAGTTAGGAAGATAGAGGAAGTAATAAGAGGGCTAATAGGGGAAGTCGAGAGGATGAAGGAAAGGTTGAGGGAGGAAGGGGAAAGGTGGATGGAGGAGTGGAGGAATGAAAGGGAGAGATGGAGGGAAGAAAGGAAGGAAGAGAGAAAGGAGGAGGAAAAAAGATGGGAAAGGATAGAAAAATGGTTAGAAAGAATAGAAGGAAGAGTAGAGGAGATAGAAAGAAGGGAAGAGGAAGAGGAAGAGAGGAAGAAAGGGGGAGAAGGAGGGATAGGGAGGGAAATGTTAGAGGAAAATAAGAGAAGAATTAGGAGAATAGAGGTATTACAAGATAGGAAGGAAAGGGAAGAGAAACGGAAGAACATTATAATAAAAAAGATACAGTTAGAGGGAAAGGATGTGAAGGAGGAAGTAAAAAGGGTGTGGGAATTAGTGGGGGTGAAGGAAGAGGGGATAGAAGAAGTAAGGAAGATAGGGAAAGAAGGAAAAGATGGGTGTGGGATGGTGCTAGTTAAAATGGCGAATTTAGAACAGAAAAGGATAGTAATGGACAGAAGGAGGTTACTCAAGGGAAGGAAAGAATGGCTGGATGATGATTTAACAGAGGAAGAAAGGAGAGCAAAATGGAAAATAGAAAGGGAAGCGGAGAAGGAAAGAGAGAGGGGAATGCATGTACAGATAGGGTACATGAGAATGTGGGTAAATGGAAGAATGAAGAGATGGAATGAGATAGAGGAAGTGTGGTATGGAGAACAGGGAAACGGGAAGAGGGAGAAGGGAGAGGAGGGGGAAAGAGGGGGAAAGCAAGGTACAAAATAACCTTCTGGAATGTGGCAGGATTAAGGAATAAGGACACGGAATTCTGGAAAGGGTTAGAGGGGTGGGACATAATAGTATTAATGGAAACGTGGATCGAGGAAAGGGGGTGGAGCGGGGTAAGGAGAAGGCTACCAAAGGGGTACATATGGGAAACGCAGTGGGCAAGAAGAGTAGAAAAAAGGGGAAGGGCAATGGGGGGCATGATAATAGGAGTAAGGAAGGAGATCGAGAGGGAAAGGGAGGAGGGAGGAGATGAAGAAGGTATGATGACGGTAAGGGTGAAGATAGGCGAGAAATGGTGGAGGGTGGTAGGGGTTTACGTAAACGGAGATCTGGAAAGAAAGTTGGAAAAAATGGGGCAATGGACAGAAGAAAGAGGGATCCGGGAAAGAGTAATTATAGGGGGGGACTTCAATGCTAGGACGGGAAGAGAAGGGGGGAAGTGGGAGAGGAGGAAGAGGGGGAAAGAGGGGAAGGGAGTAGAAAGTCGAAGGATGAGAAAATAAACGTAGAAGGGAGGAGGCTGATTAGATATCTAGGAGAGAGAGGATGGGGGATATTAAACGGTAGCACTAAAGGAGACGAGGCGGGAGAGTGGACATATGTAGGGGGGAAGGGGAACTCAGTAATAGATTATATTATAGGGAATGAGCAGACAAGGGAAGAGGTGGAAAGGATGGAAATAGGGGAACAGATTGATTCGGATCACATGCCAGTGACGGTTTGGATAGAAGGAGTGAATAGAGGGGATCTTAAAAAGGAGGAAAAAGGGAAAGGAAGGGGGAATAAGGGGGGTCGCTGGTCAGAGGAAGAAATAAAGGGCTTCAAAGAAAGATTTGGGGTCTTTAGGGGAGGAGAGGAAGGAGTGGAGGAAGAGTGGAAAAGATTGAAGAAAAGAGTAGGAGAGGCGTTGGAGACGGTGGGGAAGAAAGAGAGAAAAAAGAGGGGCGGATGGTGGGACGAGGAGTGTAGGGAAGGGAAAAGGAAAGTGAGAGAGGAACTAAGGGGATGGAGGAAGAAGGGAGGGGAGGGTAAGAAATTTAAGGAAGAGAAGAGAAGATATAAGGAGTTATGCGAAGAGAAGAAGAAGGTAGAGAGAGAGATGGGAAAGGATGGTGGAAGGACTAAAAAATGAGAGTCAGATATGGAAAGTGGTGAATATGGAAAGGAAGGGGGGAGCGAGGATAGACGAAAGGATAAAGATGAAACAGTGGGACGAATATTTTAAAAAAGTATTAGGAGGAGTAGATAGGTGGGAAGGAAAGGAAGGGGTGGGTAGAAGTGAGAGGGATGGGGAAAGGAAGCTAGATAAGTCGGAGGTTAGTAGGGTGATTAGGGGTTTGAAGGAAGGGAAAGCTGCCGGGGGGGACGGTATACCGAATGAAGTATGGAAATATGGAGGGAATGAGATGGAAGAATGGTTATGGAGAGTCTGTGACAAGGTTTGGAGGGGGGAGGGATGGCCGGAAGACTGGAAGGAAGGGATAGTGGTGCCAATAGCCAAAAAGGGAGACAATAGTAAGGTGGAGAACTATAGAGGTATAACGCTCACACAGACAGCGTATAAAATATATGCTGCGGTATTGGCGGAGAGGATGAGAGAGGAGATAGAGAGAAAAGGGTTACTACCAGACAGTCAGGCAGGTTTTAGGAAGGGATGGGGTGTATAGATAATGTGTATGTGTTAAATTATTTGATAAATAGACAGGTGAGAAGGAAAACAAAAAAGTTGATCATTATGTTCATAGATTTAAAAGCGGCCTTCGACTCGGTAGACAGAGAAGTGCTAATGAGGGCAATGAGGAGGAGGGGGGTAAGGGAGGGGCTAGTGGAGAGGTGCGAGGAGCTGATGAAGGAGACGAAAAGTAAAGTCAGAGTGGGGGAGGAAGAAAGTAATTGCTTCTGGACGGTAAGGGGAGTGAGGCAAGGGTGCCCACTAAGCCCACTACTATTTACATTATTAATGGCAGATGTAGATGAAGAGCTGGAGAGGGGCGGATGGGGGGGGGGGTAAAAGTAGGAGGGAAGAAAATTTATACGCTAGCATACGCTGATGACATAGCGATGCTGGCGGAGGATGAGGAGGGGATGAGAGGGATGATGGGGAAGATGGAGAGGTACCTGGATGAGAAAAAGCTGCAGTTAAATGCGGAGAAATCTAAAATAATGAGATGTAGGAAGGGCGGGGGGAGATGGAAAAAGATGAAGTGGAGGTGGAAGGACAGGGAAATTGAGGAAGTAAGGGAGTACAAGTACCTGGGATACGTGATAGCAAGGAATGGTGGACAGGAAGCGCAAGTGGAGGAAAGAGTGAGGAAAGGAGCAGCAATAATGGGGAAGGTGTGGGGGATAGGAAAAAGGAGGTTCGGCAAAGATTGGGGTAGGAGAGTATGGCTTTTTGACAAATTGGTATGGTCGGTAATAAGTTATGGGGTGGAAATCTGGGGATGGAAAGAGAGGGAAGGCATGGAAAGGCTACAGGAGAGATATTTAAGGTGGGTCCTGGGAGTGGAAAGGACAACGCCGGGATACATGGTGAGGGAGGAAATGCAAAGGGAATTATTGAGGGGAAAGGCAGGACTGAGGGCATGGGGATACGAGAAAAAATTAGCGGAAGGGAAAGGGGGAAAGCTGGCACGATTATGTTGGGAAGAAATAAGAAGAAGGGATAGGGTGGGAGGGGTAAGAGAGGGGTGGGAAAAGGAGAGGTGGGAGTTCTTTAAGGAGAGGGGATGGTCGGGAGAGATAATAAATGAAATGATTGAGGAAGGAAGGGAGAAAATGAGCGAGGAAATAATTAAAAAGGAAAAGGAAAGACAAACAAAGGAAAGAAGGGGTAAGATAGAGGAGTCAAAGTCAAACAAGTGGTATGGGATGGTGAAAGGGGAGGGACTGCCGGGGTACCTTAAGAAAGGATGGGGGGAAAGTAGATGGAAAAGAGTGGCGAGATTTAGGTTAGGATGCGAGATGAGAGGAGAGTGGTACTGGATGAATGAGGAGCGGAAAGCGTGTAGAGTGTGCGGATGGGAGAATGAGACGTGGGAGCATGTGTGGGAAGTATGCATGAGGCTGGATGAGGAAAAAGGGTGGCAGGAGAGAATGTGGGAGGTGTTGGAAGATGAGGGAGGAGGTGAGGAATGGATGAGAAGAGTGGAAGAGTGGAGAGAGGGGAGAAAGGAAAAGAGAGGAGTGGGAGATGAGCGAACGGAAGGGGAGGTCCAAAGGGTAGGGGGGTAAATATAAGATTAGCAAATAAGGTCTTTTGTATATACAATTTTCTCTCTCTGTCTCTCTACCTAGCATTATATAGGTCATAAGCATAGATAAGTAATGTATAAGCTAGGTTAAGGTATAAATATAAGGTCTATTGTATATAAACTCTCTTTTCTAGCTATATAGTATATAAGTTTAGGTTATGCTAAGTATAAGTATAAGTTAGGTTAAGTTAGATTAAGATAGATAAGGTATAAGTTAGGATAAGCGAAGATGGAAGGGCGGCGATAGAAGGAGATGGTGTAAAGGAAAAAGAATTGTAACCCTTAGGGGAGGCAAAATAAAAGTATATATATATATATATATATAGGATAGGATAGAGGATCGGATATTATAGAGGATAGGATAGGATAGAGGATAGGATACGATAGAGGATAGGATAGGATAGAGGATAGGATAGGATAGAGGATAGGATAGGATAGAGGATAGGATAGGATAGAGGATAGGATAGGATAGAGGATAGGATAGGATAGAGGATAGGATAGGATAGAGGATAGGATAGGAAAGAGGGTAGAGGATAGAGGATAGAGGATAGGATAGGATAGAGGATAGGATAGGATAGAGGATAGGATAGGAAAGAGGGTAGGATAGGATAGAGGATACGATAGAGGATTGGATATGATAGAGGATAGGATACAGGATAGAATAGGATAGATGATATTATAGGATAGAGGATAGAATAGGATAGATGATATTATAGGATAGAGGATAGGATATGAGAGAGTAAACGATATTGTAGAGGATAGGATAGAGGATAGGATAGAGGATAGGATAGAGGGTAGGATAGAGGATAGGATAGAGGATAGGATAGGATAGAGGATAGGATAGAGGATAGGATAGAGGATAGGATAGAGGATAGGATAGGATAGGATAGAGGATAGGATAGGATAGAGGATAGGATAGGATAGAGGATAGGATAGGATAGAGGAGAGTATAGGATAGAGGATAGGATAGGATAGAGGATAGGATAGGATAGAGGAGAGGATAGGATAGAGGATAGGATAGGATAGAGGATAGGATAGGATAGAGGATAGGATAGGATAGATGATAGGATACGATAGAGGATACGATAGGATAGAGGATAGGATAGAGGATAGGATAGAGGATAGGATAGGATAGATGATAGGATACGATAGAGGATACGATAGGATAGAGGATAGGATAGGATAGAGGATAGGATAGGATAGAGGATAGGATATAATAGAGGATAGGCTAGGATAGAGGATCGGATAGAGGATAGGATAGGATAGGGGATAGGATAGGATAGAGGATAGAAGATAGGATAGGATAGAGGATAGGATAGGACAGAGGGTAGGATAGGATAGAGGATAGGATAGGATAGAGGATAGGATAGGATAGAGGAGAGTATAGGATAGAGGATAGGATAGGATAGAGGATAGGATAGGATAGAGGAGAGGATAGGATAGAGGATAGGATAGGATAGAGGATAGGATAGGATAGAGGATAGGATAGGATAGATGACAGGATACGATAGAGGATACGATAGGATAGAGGATAGGATAGAGGATAGGATAGAGGATAGGATAGGATAGATGATAGGATACGATAGAGGATACGATAGGATAGAGGATAGGATAGAATAGAGGATAGGATAGGATAGACGATAGGATAGGATAGAGGATAGGATAGGATAGAGGATACGATAGGATAGAGGATAGGATAGGATAGAGGATTGGATAGGATAGAGGATAGGACAGGATACAGGATAGGATAGGATAGAGGATCGGATAGGATAGAGGATAGGATAGGATAGAGGATAGGATAGGATAGAGGATTGGATAGGATAGAGGATTGGATAGGATAGAGGATAGGACAGGATACAGGATAGGATAGGATAGAGGATCGGATAGGATAGAGGATAGGATAGGATAGAGGATAGGATAGGATAGAGGATTGGATAGGATAGAGGAAACGATAGGATATAGGATAGGATTGGATAGAGGATAGGACAGGATACAGGATAGGATAGGATAGAGGATAGGATAGGATAGAGGAAAGGATAGAGGATAGGATCGTATAGAGGATAGGATAGGATAGAGGATAGGATAGGATAGAGGATAGGATAGGATAGAGGAAAGGATAGAGGATAGGATAGGATAGGGGATAGGATAGAATAGAGGATAGTATAGGATAGAGGATAGGATAGGATAGAGGATAGGATAGGATAGAGGATAGGATAGGATAGGGGATAGGATAGAATAGAGGATAGTATAGGATAGAGGATAGGATAGGATAGAGGATAGGATAGGATAGAGGAGAGGATAGAGGATAGGATAGGGTAGGGGATAGGATAGGATAGAGGATAGGATAGGATAGAGGATCGGATAGAGGATAGGATAGGATAGAGGATAGGATAGGACAGAGGATAGGATAGGATAGAGGATAGGATAGGATAGAGGATAGGATAGAGGATAGGATAGGATAGATGATAGGATACGATAGAGGATACGATAGGATAGAGGATAGGATAGAATAGAGGATAGGATAGGATAGACGATAGGATAGGATAGAGGATCGTATAGAGGATAGGATAGGATAGAGGATAGGATAGGATAGAGGAAAGGATAGAGGATAGGATCGTATAGAGGATAGGATAGGATAGAGGATAGGATAGGATAGAGGATAGGATAGGATAGAGGATAGGATAGGACAGAGGATAGGATAGGATAGAGGATACGATAGGATAGAGGATAGGATAGGATAGAGGATTGGATAGGATAGAGGATAGGACAGGATACAGGATAGGATAGGATAGAGGATCGGATAGGATAGAGGATAGCATAGGATAGAGGATAGGATAGGATAGAGGATTGGATAGGATAGAGGAAACGATAGGATATAGGATAGGATTGGATAGAGGATAGGACAGGATACAGGATAGGATAGGATAGAGGATCGTATAGAGGATAGGATAGGATAGAGGATAGGATAGGATAGAGGAAAGGATAGAGGATAGGATCGTATAGAGGATAGGATAGGATAGAGGATAGGATAGGATAGAGGATAGGATAGGATAGAGGATAGGATAGGATAGAGGATAGGATAGGATAGAGGATAGGATAGGATAGAGGATAGGATAGGATAGAGGATAGGATAGGATAGAGGATAGGATAGGATAGAGGATAGAGGATAGAGGATAGGATAGGATAGAGGATAGGATAGGATAGAGGATAGGATAGGATAGAGGATAGGATAGGATAGAGGATAGGATAGGATAGAGGATAGGATAGGATAGAGGATAGGATAGGATAGAGGATAGGATAGGAAAGAGGGTAGGATAGGATAGAGGATACGATAGAGGATAGGATAGAGGATAGAATAGGATAGATGATATTATAGGATAGAGGATAGGATATGATAGAGTAAACGATATTATAGAGGATAGGGTAGAGGATAGGATAGGATAGAGGATAGGATAGAGGGTAGGATAGAGGATATGATAGAGGATAGGATAGAGAATAGGATAGGATAGAGGATAGGATAGGATAGGATAGAGGATAGGATAGGATAGAATAGAGGATAGGATAGGATAGAGGATAGGATAGGATAGAAGATAGGATAGGATAGAGGAGAGGATAGGATAGAGGATAGGATAGGATAGAGGATAGGATAGGATAGAGGATAGGATATAATAGAGGATAGGCTAGGATAGAGGATCGGATAGAGGATAGGATAGGATAGGGGATAGGATAGGATAGAGGATAGAAGATAGGATAGGATAGAGGATAGGATAGGAAAGAGGGTAGGATAGGATAGAGGATAGGATAGGATAGAGGATAGGATAGGATAGAGGATAGGATAGGATAGAGGATACGATAGGATAGAGGATAGGATAGGATAGAGGATTGGATAGGATAGAGGATAGGACAGGATAGAGGATAGGATAGGATAGAGGATTGGATAGGATAGAGGATTGGATAGGATAGAGGATAGGACAGGATACAGGATAGGATAGGATAGAGGATCGGATAGGATAGAGGATAGGATAGGATAGAGGATAGGATAGGATAGAGGATTGGATAGGATAGAGGAAACGATAGGATATAGGATAGGATTGGATAGAGGATAGGACAGGATACAGGATAGGATAGGATAGAGGATAGGATAGGATAGAGGAAAGGATAGAGGATAGGATCGTATAGAGGATAGGATAGGATAGAGGATAGGATAGGATAGAGGATAGGATAGGATAGAGGAAAGGATAGAGGATAGGATAGGATAGGGGATAGGATAGAATAGAGGATAGTATAGGATAGAGGATAGGATAGGATAGAGGATAGGATAGGATAGAGGATAGGATAGGATAGGGGATAGGATAGAATAGAGGATAGTATAGGATAGAGGATAGGATAGGATAGAGGATAGGATAGGATAGAGGAGAGGATAGAGGATAGGATAGGGTAGGGGATAGGATAGGATAGAGGATAGGATAGGATAGAGGATCGGATAGAGGATAGGATAGGATAGAGGATAGGATAGGACAGAGGATAGGATAGGATAGAGGATAGGATAGGATAGAGGATAGGATAGAGGATAGGATAGGATAGATGATAGGATACGATAGAGGATACGATAGGATAGAGGATAGGATAGAATAGAGGATAGGATAGGATAGACGATAGGATAGGATAGAGGATCGTATAGAGGATAGGATAGGATAGAGGATAGGATAGGATAGAGGAAAGGATAGAGGATAGGATCGTATAGAGGATAGGATAGGATAGAGGATAGGATAGGATAGAGGATAGGATAGGATAGAGGATAGGATAGGACAGAGGATAGGATAGGATAGAGGATACGATAGGATAGAGGATAGGATAGGATAGAGGATTGGATAGGATAGAGGATAGGACAGGATACAGGATAGGATAGGATAGAGGATCGGATAGGATAGAGGATAGCATAGGATAGAGGATAGGATAGGATAGAGGATTGGATAGGATAGAGGAAACGATAGGATATAGGATAGGATTGGATAGAGGATAGGACAGGATACAGGATAGGATAGGATAGAGGATCGTATAGAGGATAGGATAGGATAGAGGATAGGATAGGATAGAGGAAAGGATAGAGGATAGGATCGTATAGAGGATAGGATAGGATAGAGGATAGGATAGGATAGAGGATAGGATAGGATAGAGGATAGGATAGGATAGAGGATAGGATAGGATAGAGGATAGGATAGGATAGAGGATAGGATAGGATAGAGGATAGGATAGGATAGAGGATAGGATAGGATAGAGGATAGAGGATAGAGGATAGGATAGGATAGAGGATAGGATAGGATAGAGGATAGGATAGGATAGAGGATAGGATAGGATAGAGGATAGGATAGGATAGAGGATAGGATAGGATAGAGGATAGGATAGGATAGAGGATAGGATAGGAAAGAGGGTAGGATAGGATAGAGGATACGATAGAGGATAGGATAGAGGATAGAATAGGATAGATGATATTATAGGATAGAGGATAGGATATGATAGAGTAAACGATATTATAGAGGATAGGGTAGAGGATAGGATAGGATAGAGGATAGGATAGAGGGTAGGATAGAGGATATGATAGAGGATAGGATAGAGAATAGGATAGGATAGAGGATAGGATAGGATAGGATAGAGGATAGGATAGGATAGAATAGAGGATAGGATAGGATAGAGGATAGGATAGGATAGAAGATAGGATAGGATAGAGGAGAGGATAGGATAGAGGATAGGATAGGATAGAGGATAGGATAGGATAGAGGATAGGATATAATAGAGGATAGGCTAGGATAGAGGATCGGATAGAGGATAGGATAGGATAGGGGATAGGATAGGATAGAGGATAGAAGATAGGATAGGATAGAGGATAGGATAGAAAGAGGGTAGGATAGGATAGAGGATAGGATAGGATAGAGGATAGGATAGGATAGAGGAGAGTATAGGATAGAGGATAGGATAGGATAGAGGATAGGGTAGGATAGAGGATAGGATACGATAGAGGATACGATAGGATAGAGGATAGGATAGGATAGAGGATTGGATAGGATAGAGGATAGGATAGGATAGAGGATAGGATAGAGGGGTAGGATAGAGGATATGATAGAGGATAGGATAGACGATAGGATAGGATAGAAGATAGGATAGGATAGGATAGAGGATAGGATAGGATAGGATAGAGGATAGGATAGGATAGAGGATAGGATAGGATAGAGGATTGGATAGGATAGAGGAAAGGATAGGATAGAGGATAGGATAGGATAGAGGATAGGATAGGATTGAGGATCTGATAGAGGATAGGATAGGATAGAGGATAGGATAGGATAGAGGATAGGATGGGATAGAGGATAGGATAGGATAGAGGATAGAATAGGATAGAGGATATGATAGGATAGAGGGTAGGATAGGATAGAGGATACGATAGGATAGAGGAAAGGCATAGGATATAGGATAGGATTGGATGGAGGAAAGGATAGGATAGAGGATAGGATAGGATAGAGGATAGGACAGGATACAGGATAGGATTGGATAGAGGATCGGATAGAGGATAGGATAGGATAGAGGATAGGATAGGATAGAGGAAAGGATAGAGGATAGGATAGGATAGAGGATAGGATAGGAAAGAGGGTAGGATAGGATAGAGGATAGGATAGGATAGAGGATAGGATAGGATAGAGGAGAGTATAGGATAGAGGATAGGATAGGATAGAGGATAGGATAGGATAGAGGAGAGGATAGGATAGAGGATAGGATAGGATAGAGGATAGGATAGGATAGAGGATAGGATAGGATAGACGATAGGATAGGATAGAGGATAGGATAGGATAGAGGATACGATAGGATAGAGGATAGGATAGGATAGAGGATTGGATAGGATAGAGGAAACGATAGGATATAGGATAGGATTGGATAGAGGATAGGACATGATACAGGATAGGATAGGATAGAGGATCGTATAGAGGATAGGATAGGATAGAGGATAGGATAGGATAGAGGATAGGATAGGATAGAGGATAGGATAGGATAGAGGGAAAGGATAGAGGATAGGATAGGATAGAGGATAGGATAGGATAGAGGATATAATAGGATTGAGGAAAGGATAGGATAGAGGATAGGATAGGATAGAGGATAGGATAGGATAGTGGATAGGATAGGATAGAGGATAGGATAGGGTATAGGATATAGGATAGGATAGGATAGAGGATAGGATAGGATAGAGGATAGGATAGGATAGAGGATAGGATAGGATAGAGGATAGGATAGAGGATAGGATAGAGGATAGGATAGGATAGAGGATAGGATGGGATAGAGGATGGGATGGGATAGAGGATAGGATAGGATAGAGGATAGAGTAGGATAGAGGATAGGATAGGATGGACGATCTGATAGAGGATAGAATAGGATGGAGGATAGGATAGGATAGAGGATAGGATAGTATAGAGGATAATATAGGATAGAGGATAGGATTGGATAGAGGATAGGATAGGATAGAGGATCAGATAGGATAGGATAGAGGATTGGATAGATGATAGGATAGGATAGAGGATATTATAGGATAGAGGATATGATAGGATAGAGGATAGGATAGGATAGAGGATTGGATAAGATAGAGGATAGGATAGGATAGATGATAGGATAGGATAGAGGATAGTATAGGATAGAGGATAGGATAGACGATAGGATAGGATAGAGGATAGGATAGAGGATAGGATAGAGGATAGGGTAGAGAATAGGATAGCGGATAGGATAGAGAATAGGAACGGATAGATGATATTATAGGATAGAGTGTACGATATTATAGAGGATAGGATAGGATAGAGGATAGGATAGAGGATATTATACGATAGAGGATTGGATACGATAGAGGATAGAGGATAGGATAGGATACAGAAAGGATAGGGATTGAGGATAGGATTAGATATAGGATAGAACAGGATAGATGATAGAATAGGATAGAGGATAGGATAGAGGATAGGATGGGATAGAGAATAGGATAGGGGATTTGATAGGATAGATGATAGGGTAGGATAGAAGATAATATAGGATAGAGGATAGGATAGGATAGAGGATGGGTTAGGATAGAGGATAGGATAGGATAGAGGATAGGATAGGTTAGAGGATAGGATAGGATAGATGATAGGATAGGATAGAGGATAGGATAGGATAGAGGATAGGATAGACGATAGGATAGGATAGACGATACGATAGGATAGAGGATAGGAAAAGATAGAGGATTGGATAGGATAGAGGATAGGATAGGTTAGAGGATAGGATAGGATAGAGGATAGGATAGAGGATAGGATAGGATAGAGGATAGGATAGGATAGAGGATAGGATAGGATAGAGGATAGGATAGGATAGAGGATAGGATAGGATAGAGGATAGGATAGGATAGAGGATAGGATAGAGGATAGGATAGGATAGGATAGGATAGAGGATAGGATAGGGTAGAGGATAGGATAGAGGATAGGATAGGATAGAGGATAGGATAGGATAGAGGATAGGATAGGTAATTGGATAGGATAGAGTATAGATAAGGTAGAGGATAGGATAGGATAGAGGATATAATAGGATAGAGGATAGGATAGGATAGAGGATAGGATAGGATAGTGGATAGGATAGGATAGAGGATAGGATAGGGTATAGGATATAGGATAGGATAGGATAGAGAATAGGATAGGATAGAGGATAGGATAGGATAGAGGATAGGATAGGATAGAGGATAGGATAGGATAGAGGATAGGATAGAGGATAGGATAGGATAGAGGATAGGATGGGATAGAGGATAGGATAGGATAGAGGATAGGATAGGATAGAGGATAGGATAGGATAGAGGATAGGATAGAGGATAGGATAGGATAGAGGATAGGATAGGATAGAGGATAGGATAGAGGATAGGATAGGATAGATGATAGGATAGGATAGAGGATAGGAAGGTAATTGGATAGGATAGAGTATAGGATAAGGTAGAGGATAGGATAGGATAGAGGATATAATAGGATAGAGGATAGGATAGGATAGAGGATAGGATAGGATAGAGGATAGGATAGGTTATAGGATATAGGATAGGATAGGATAGAGGATAGGATAGGATAGAGGATAGGATAGGATAGAGGATAGGATAGAGGATAGGATAGGATAGAGGATAGGATGGGATAGAGGATAGGATGGGATAGAGGATAGGATAGGATAGAGGATAGAATAGGATAGAGGATAGGATAGGATAGAGGATAGGATAGGATAGAGGATAGGATAGGATAGAGGCTATGATAGGATAGAGGATAGGATAGGATAGAGGATTGGATAGGATAGAGGATAGATGATAGGATAGGATAGAGGATAGGTTAGGTTAGAGGTTAGGATAGGATAGAAGATAGGATAGGATAGAGGATTGGGTAGGATACAGGATAGGATAGGATAGAGGATAGGATAGGGGATTTGATAGGATAGAGGATAGGATAGGATAGAAGACAGGATAGGATAGAGGATAGGATAGAGGATAGGATAGAGAATAGGATAGCGGATAGGATAGAGAATAGGAACGGATAGATGATATTATAGGATAGAGTGTACGATATTATAGAGGATAGGATAGGATAGAGGATGGGTTAGGATAGAGGATAGGATAGGATAGAGGATAGGATAGGATAGAGGATAGGATAGGATAGAGGATAGGATAGGATAGAGGATAGGATAGGATAGAGGATAGGATAGGATAAAGGATAGGATAGGATAGAGGATAGGATAGGATAGAGGATAGGATAGGTAATTGGATAGGATAGAGGATAGGATAAGGTACAGGATAGTATAGGATAGAGGATAGGATAGGATAGAGGATTAGGATAGGATAGAGGATTAGGATAGGATAAAGGATAGGATAGGATAGAGGATAGGATAGTATAGAGATAGAGGATAGAGGATAGGATAGGATAGAGGATAGGATAGGTAATTGGATAGGATAGAGTATAGGATAAGGTAGAGGATAGGATAGGATAGAGGATATAATAGGATAGAGGATAGGATAGGATAGAGTATAGGATAAGGTAGAGGATAGGATAGGATAGAGGATATAATAGGATAGAGGATAGGATAGGATAGAGGATAGGATAGGATAGAGGATAGGATAGGATAAAGGATAGGATAGGATAGAGGATAGGATAGGATAGAGGATAGGATAGGATAAAGGATAGGATAGGATAGAGGACAGGATGGGATAGAGGATAGGATAGGATAGGGGATAGAATAGGATACAGGATAGGATAGGATAGAGGATAGGATAGGATAGAGGATAGGATAGGACAGAGGATATGATAGGATAGGATAGAGGATAGGATAGAGGATAGGATAGGATAGAGGATAGGATAGGTAATTGGATAGGATAGAGGATAGGATAAAGGTACAGGATAGTATAGGATAGAGGATAGGATAGGATAGAGGATTAGGATAGGATAAGGATAGGATAGGATAGAGGATAGGATAGTATAGAGGATAGAGGATAGAGGATAGGATAGGATAGAGGATAGGATAGGTAATTGGATAGGATAGAGTATAGGATAAGGTAGAGGATAGGATAGGATAGAGGATAGGATAGGATAGAGGATAGGATAGGATAAAGGATAGGATAGGATAGAGGATAGGATAGGATAGAGGATAGGATAGGATAAAGGATAGGATAGGATAGAGGATAGGATAGGGTAGAGGATAGGATAGGATAGAGGATAGGATAGGATAGAGGATATAATAGGATTGAGGAAAGGATAGGATAGAGGATAGGATAGGATAGAGGATAGGATAGGATAGAGGATAGGATAGGATAGAGGATAGGATAGGATAGAGGATAGGATAGGATAGAGGATAGGATAGGATAGAGGATAGGATAGGATATAGGATATAGGATATAGGATATAGGATAGGATAGGATAGAGGATAGGATAGGATAGAGGATAGGATAGGATAGAGGATAGGATAGGATAGAGGATAGGATAGAGGATAGGATATTATATAGGATAGGATAGGATAGAGGATAGGATAGGATAGAGGATAGGATAGGGTAGAGAATAGGATAGGATAGAAGAGAGGATAGGATAGAGGATAGAATAGGATAGAGGATAGGATAGGATAGAGGATAGGATAGGATAGAGGATAGGATAGGATAGAGGATAGGATTGGATAGAGGATAGGATAGGATAGAGGATATTATAGGATAGAGGCTATGATAGGATAGAGGATAGGATAGGATAGAGGATTGGATAGGATAACGGATAGATGATAGGATAGGATATAGGATAGGTTAGGTTAGAGGTTAGGATAGGATAGAAGATAGGATAGGATAGAGGATTGGATAGGATACAGGATAGGATAGGATAGAGGATAGGATAGGATAGAGGATAAGATACGATAGAGGATAGGATAGACTATAGGATAGGATAGGATAGAGGATTGGATAGATGATAGGATAGGATAGAGGATATTATAGGATAGAGGATATGATAGGATAGAGGATATGATAGGATAGAGGATAGGATAGGATAGAGGATAGGATAGGATAGAGGATAGGATAGGATAGAGGATAGGATAGGATAGAGGATAGGATAGAGGATAGGATAGGATAGGATAGGATAGAGGATAGGATAGGGTAGAGGATAGGATAGAGGATAGGATAGGATAGAGGATAGGATAGGTAATTGGATAGGATAGAGTATAGGATAAGGTAGAGGATAGGATAGGATAGAGGATATAATAGGATAGAGGATAGGATAGGATAGAGGATAGGATAGGATAGTGGATAGGATAGGATAGAGGATAGGATAGGGTATAGGATATAGGATAGGATAGGATAGAGGATAGGATAGGATAGAGGATAGGATAGGATAGAGGATAGGATAGGATAGAGGATAGGATAGAGGATAGGATAGGATAGAGGATAGGATGGGATAGAGGATAGGATAGGATAGAGGATAGGATAGGATAGAGGATAGGATAGGATAGAGGATAGGATAGAGGATAGGATAGGATAGAGGATAGGATAGGATAGAGGATAGGATAGGATAGAGGATAGGATAGGATAGAGGATAGGATAGGATAGAGGATAGGATAGGATAGAGGATAGGATAGAGGATAGGATAGGATAGAGGATAGGATAGGATAGAGGATAGGATAGGTAATTGGATAGGATAGAGTATAGGATAAGGTAGAGGATAGGATAGGATAGAGGATATAATAGGATAGAGGATAGGATAGGATAGAGGATAGGATAGGATAGAGGATAGGATAGGTTATAGGATATAGGATAGGATAGGATAGATGATAGGATAGGATAGAGGATAGGATAGGATAGAGGATAGGATAGAGGATAGGATAGGATAGAGGATAGGATGGGATAGAGGATAGGATGGGATAGAGGATAGGATAGGATAGAGGATAGAATAGGATAGAGGATAGGATAGGATAGAGGATAGGATAGGATAGAGGATAGGATAGGATAGAGGATAGGATAGGATAGAGGCTATAATAGGATAGAGGATAGGATAGGATAGAGGATTGGATAGGATAGAGGATAGATGATAGGATAGGATAGAGGATAGGTTAGGTTAGAGGTTAGGATAGGATAGAAGATAGGATAGGATAGAGGATTGGGTAGGATACAGGATAGGATAGGATAGAGGATAGAATAGGGGATTTGATAGGATAGAGGATAGGATAGGATAGAAGACAGGATAGGATAGAGGATAGGATAGAGGATAGGATAGAGAATAGGATAGCGGATAGGATAGAGAATAGGAACGGATAGATGATATTATAGGATAGAGTGTACGATATTATAGAGGATAGGATAGGATAGAGGATAGGATAGAGGATATTATACGATAGAGGATTGGATACGATAGAGGATAGAGGATAGGATAGGATACAGGAAAGGATAGGATTGAGGATAGGATATACGATAGGATAGGATAGAGGGTAGGATAGAATAGAGGATAGGATAGGATAGAGGATAGGAAAAGATAGAGGATTGGGTAGATGATAGGATAGGATAGAGGATATTATAGGATAGAGGATATGATAGGATAGAGGATAGGATAGGATAGAGGATTGGATAGGATAGAGGATAGATGATAGGATAGGATAGAGGATAGGATAGGATAGAGGATAGGATAGGATAGAGGATAGGATAGGATAGAGGATGGGATAGACGATAGGATAGGATAGACGATAGGATAGGATAGGATAGAGGATAGGATAGGATAAAGGATAGGATAGGATAGAGGACAGGATGGGATAGAGGATAGGATAGGATAGGGGATAGAATAGGATACAGGATAGGATAGGATAGAGGATAGGATAGGATAGAGGATAGGATAGGACAGAGGATATGATAGGATAGGATAGAGGATAGGATAGAGGATAGGATAGGATAGAGGATAGGATAGGTAATTGGATAGGATAGAGGATAGGATAAGGTACAGGATAGTATAGGATAGAGGATAGGATAGGATAGAGGATTAGGATAGGATAAAGGATAGGATAGGATAGAGGATAGGATAGTATAGAGGATAGAGGATAGAGGATAGGATAGGATAGAGGATAGGATAGGTAATTGGATAGGATAGAGTATAGGATAAGGTAGAGGATAGGATAGGATAGAGGATAGGATAGGATAGAGGATAGGATAGGATAAAGGATAGGATAGGATAGAGGATAGGATAGGATAGAGGATAGGATAGGATAAAGGATAGGATAGGATAGAGGATAGGATAGGGTAGAGGATAGGATAGGATAGAGGATAGGATAGGATAGAGGATATAATAGGATTGAGGAAAGGATAGGATAGAGGATAGGATAGGATAGAGGATAGGATAGGATAGAGGATAGGATAGGATAGAGGATAGGATAGGATAGAGGATAGGATAGGATAGAGGATAGGAGAGGATAGAGGATAGGATAGGATATAGGATATAGGATATAGGATAGGATAGGATAGAGGATAGGATAGGATAGAGGATAGGATAGGATAGAGGATAGGATAGGATAGAGGATAGGATAGAGGATAGGATAGAGGATATGATAGGATAAAGGATAGGATAGGATAGAGGATAGGATAGTATAGAGGATAGGATAGGATGGAGGATAGGATAGGATAGAGGATAGGATAGGATAGAGGATAGGATAGAGGATAGGATATTATATAGGATAGGATAGGATAGAGGATAGGACAGGATAGAGGATAGGATAGGATAGAGGATAGGATAGAGGATAGGATAGAGGATATGATAGGATAAAGGATAGGATAGGATAGAGGATAGGATAGGATAGAGGATAGGATAGGATGGAGGATAGGATAGGATAGAGGATAGGATAGGATAGAGGATAGGATAGGATAGAGGATAGGATATTATATAGGATAGGATATTATATAGGATAGGATAGGATAGAGGATAGGATAGGATAGAGGATAGGATAGGGTAGAGAATAGGATAGGATAGAAGAGAGGATAGGATAGAGGATAGAATAGGATAGAGGATAGGATAGGATAGAGGATAGGATAGGATAGAGGATAGGATAGGATAGAGGATAGGATTGGATAGAGGATAGGATAGGATAGAGGATATTATAGGATAGAGGCTATGATAGGATAGAGGATAGGATAGGATAGAGGATTGGATAGGATAACGGATAGATGATAGGATAGGATATAGGATAGGTTAGGTTAGAGGTTAGGATAGGATAGAAGATAGGATAGGATAGAGGATTGGATAGGATACAGGATAGGATAGGATAGAGGATAGGATAGGATAGAGGATAAGATAGGATAGAGGATAGGATAGACTATAGGATAGGATAGGATAGAGGATTGGATAGATGATAGGATAGGATAGAGGATATTATAGGATAGAGGATATGATAGGATAGAGGATAGGATAGGATAGAGGATAGGATAGGATAGAGGATAGGATAGGATAGAGGATAGGATAGGATAGAGGATAGGATAGGATAGAGGATAGGATAGAGGATAGGATAGGATAGGATAGGATAGAGGATAGGATAGGGTAGAGGATAGGATAGAGGATAGGATAGGATAGAGGATAGGATAGGTAATTGGATAGGATAGAGTATAGGATAAGGTAGAGGATAGGATAGGATAGAGGATATAATAGGATAGAGGATAGGATAGGATAGAGGATAGGATAGGATAGTGGATAGGATAGGATAGAGGATAGGATAGGGTATAGGATATAGGATAGGATAGGATAGAGGATAGGATAGGATAGAGGATAGGATAGGATAGAGGATAGGATAGGATAGAGGATAGGATAGAGGATAGGATAGGATAGAGGATAGGATGGGATAGAGGATAGGATAGGATAGAGGATAGGATAGGATAGAGGATAGGATAGGATAGAGGATAGGATAGAGGATAGGATAGGATAGAGGATAGGATAGGATAGAGGATAGGATAGGATAGAGGATAGGATAGGATAGAGGATAGGATAGGATAGAGGATAGGATAGAGGATAGGATAGGATAGAGGATAGGATAGGATAGAGGATAGGATAGGTAATTGGATAGGATAGAGTATAGGATAAGGTAGAGGATAGGATAGGATAGAGGATATAATAGGATAGAGGATAGGATAGGATAGAGGATAGGATAGGATAGAGGATAGGATAGGTTATAGGATATAGGATAGGATAGGATAGATGATAGGATAGGATAGAGGATAGGATAGGATAGAGGATAGGATAGAGGATAGGATAGGATAGAGGATAGGATGGGATAGAGGATAGGATGGGATAGAGGATAGGATAGGATAGAGGATAGAATAGGATAGAGGATAGGATAGGATAGAGGATAGGATAGGATAGAGGATAGGATAGGATAGAGGATAGGATAGGATAGAGGCTATAATAGGATAGAGGATAGGATAGGATAGAGGATTGGATAGGATAGAGGATAGATGATAGGATAGGATAGAGGATAGGTTAGGTTAGAGGTTAGGATAGGATAGAAGATAGGATAGGATAGAGGATTGGGTAGGATACAGGATAGGATAGGATAGAGGATAGGATAGGGGATTTGATAGGATAGAGGATAGGATAGGATAGAAGACAGGATAGGATAGAGGATAGGATAGAGGATAGGATAGAGAATAGGATAGCGGATAGGATAGAGAATAGGAACGGATAGATGATATTATAGGATAGAGTGTACGATATTATAGAGGATAGGATAGGATAGAGGATAGGATAGAGGATATTATACGATAGAGGATTGGATACGATAGAGGATAGAGGATAGGATAGGATACAGGAAAGGATAGGATTGAGGATAGGATATACGATAGGATAGGATAGAGGGTAGGATAGAATAGAGGATAGGATAGGATAGAGGATAGGAAAAGATAGAGGATTGGGTAGATGATAGGATAGGATAGAGGATATTATAGGATAGAGGATATGATAGGATAGAGGATAGGATAGGATAGAGGATTGGATAGGATAGAGGATAGATGATAGGATAGGATAGAGGATAGGATAGGATAGAGGATAGGATAGGATAGAGGATAGGATAGGATAGAGGATAGGATAGGATAGAGGATGGGATAGACGATAGGATAGGATAGACGATAGGATAGGATAGGATAGAGGATAGGATAGGATAGAGGATAGGATAGAGGATAGGATAGAGGATAGGATAGGGTAGAGGATAGGATTGGATAGAGGATAGGATAGAGGATAGGATTGGATAGAGGATAGGATAGAGGATAGGATAGGATAGAGGATAGGATACGATAGAGGATAGGATAGGATAGAGGATAGGATAGGATAGAGGATAGGAAAAGATAGAGGATTGGATAGGATAGAGGATAGGATACGTTAGAGGATAGGATAGGATAGAGGATAGGATAGAGGATAGGATAGGATAGAGGATAGGATAGGATAGAGGATAGGATAGGATAGAGGATTGGATAGGATAGAGGATAGATGATAGGATAGGATAGAGGATAGGTTAGGTTAGAGGTTAGGATAGGATAGAAGATAGGATAGGATAGAGGATTGGATAGGATACAGGATAGGATAGGATAGAGGATAGGATAGGGGATTTGATAGGATAGAGGATAGGATAGGATAGAAGACAGGATAGGATAGAGGATAGGATAGGATAGAAGATAGGATAGGATAGAGGATAGGATAGGATAGAGGATAGGATACGATAGAGGATAGGACAGGATAGAGGATAGGATAGGATAGAGGATAGGAAAAGATAGAGGATTGGATAGATGATAGGATAGGATAGAGGATATTATAGGATAGAGGATATGATAGGATAGAGGATAGGATAGGATAGAGGATTGGATAGGATAGAGGATAGATGATAGGATAGGATAGAGCATTGGATAGGATACAGGATAGGATGGGATAGAGGATAGGATCTGGGATTTGATAGGATAGATGATAGGGTAGGATAGAAGATAATATAGGATAGAGGAAAGGATAGGATAGAGGATGGGTTAGGATAGAGGATAGGATAGAGGATAGCATAGGATAGAGGATAGGATACGATAGAGGATAGGATAGGATAGAGGATAGGATAGGATAGAGGATAGGATAGGATAGAGGATAGGATAGGATAGAGGATAGGATAGAGGATAGGATAGGATAGAGGATAGGATAGGATAGAGGATAGGATAGAGGATAGGATAGGATAGAGGATAGGATAGGATAGAGGATAGGATAGGTAATTGGATAGGATAGGATAGAGGATAGGATAGAGGATAGGATAGGATAGAGGATATAATAGGATAGAGGATAGGATAGGATAGAGGATAGGATAGGATAGAGGATAGGATAGGATAGTGGATAGGATAGGATAGAGGATAGGATAGGGTATAGGATATAGGATAGGATAGGATAGAGGATAGGATAGGATAGAGGATAGGAAAGGATAGAGGATAGGATAGGATAGAGGATAGGATAGAGGATAATTATAGGATAGAGGATAGGATGGGATAGAGGATAGGATGGGAAAGAGGATAGGATAGGATAGAGGATAGAATAGGATAGAGGATAAGATAGGATAGAGGATAGGATAGGATAGTTGATAGAATAGGATAGAGGCTATGATAGGATAGAGGATAGGATAGGATAGAGGATAGGATAGGATAGAGGGTAGGATATGATAGAGGATAGGATAGGATAGAGGATAGGATAGGATAGAGGATAGTATATACGATAGGATAGGATAGAGGATAGGATAGGATAGAGGATAGGAAAAGATAGAGGATTGGATAGATGATAGGATAGGATAGAGCATATTATAGGATAGAGGATATGATAGGATAGAGGATAGGATAGGATAGAGGATTGGATAGGATAGAGGATAGATGATAGGATAGGATAGAGGATAGGATAGGATAGAGGATACGATAGACGATAGGATAGGATAGAGGATAGGATAGGATAGGATAGAGAATAGGATAGGATAGAGGATAGGATAGGATAGGATAGAGAATAGGATAGGATAGAGGATAGGATAGGGGATTTGATAGGATAGAGGATAGGATAGGATAGAAGATAGGATAGGATAGAGGATAGGATAGAGGATAGGATAGAGAATGGGATAGAGGAGAGGATAGAGAATAGGAACGGATAGATGATATTATAGGATAGAGAGTACGATATTATAGAGGATAGGATAGGATAGAGGATAGGATAGGATAGAGGATAGGATTGGATAGAGGATAGGATAGAGGATAGGATAGGATAGAGGATAGGATACGATAGAGGATAGGATAGGATAGAGGATAGGATAGGATAGAGGATAGGAAAAGATAGAGGATTGGATAGATGATAGGATAGGATAGAGGATATTATAGGATAGAGGATATGATAGTATAGAGGATTGGATAGATGATAGGACAGGATAGAGGATATTATAGGATAGAGGCTATGATAGGATAGAGGATAGGATAGGATAGAGGATTGGATAGGATAGAGGATAGATGATAGGATAGGATAGAGGATAGGTTAGGTTAGAGGTTAGGATAGGATAGAGGATTGGATAGGATAGAGGATAGATGATAGGATAGGATAGAGGATAGGTTAGGTTATAGGTTAGGATAGGATAGAAGATAGGATAGGATAGAGGATTGGATAGGATACAGGATAGGATAGGATAGAGGATAGGATAGGGGATTTGATAGGATAGAGGATAGGATAGGATAGAAGACAGGATAGGATAGAGGATAGGATAGGATAGAGGATAGGATAGGATAGAGGATAGGATAGGATAGAGGATAGGTTACGATAGAGGATAGGATAGGATAGAGGATAGGATAGGATAGAGGATAGGATAGGATAGAGGATTGGAAAAGATAGAGGATTGGATAGATGATAGGATAGGATAGAGGATATTATAGGATAGAGGATATGATAGGATAGAGGATAGGATAGGATAGAGGATTGGATAGGATAGAGGATAGATGATAGGATAGGATAGAGGATAGGATAGGATAGAGGATAGGATAGACGATAGGATAGGATAGGATAGAGGATAGGATAGGATAGAGGATAGGATAGACGATAGGATAGGATAGGATAGAGGATAGGATAGGATAGAGGATAGGATTGGATAGAGGATAGGATAGGATAGAGGATAGGATAGGATAGTGGATAGGATAGGATAGAGGATAGGATAGGGTATAGGATATAGGATAGGATAGGATAGAGGATAGGATAG
This sequence comes from Halictus rubicundus, assembly GCF_050948215.1. Classification (NCBI taxonomy): domain Eukaryota; kingdom Metazoa; phylum Arthropoda; class Insecta; order Hymenoptera; family Halictidae; genus Halictus; species Halictus rubicundus. The sequence goes on along the minus strand of NW_027488731.1, from coordinate 50,601 downwards.
GATAGAGGATAGGAAAGGATAGAGGATAGGATAGGATAGAGGATAGGATAGAGGATAATTATAGGATAGAGGATAGGATGGGATAGAGGATAGGATGGGATAGAGGATAGGATAGGATAGAGGATAGAATAGGATAGAGGATAAGATAGGATAGAGGATAGGATAGGATAGTTGATAGAATAGGATAGAGGCTATGATAGGATAGAGGATAGGATAGGATAGAGGATAGGATAGGATAGAGGGTAGGATAGGATAGAGGATAGGATAGGATAGAGGATAGGATAGGATAGAGGATAGTATATACGATAGGATAGGATAGAGGATAGGAAAAGATAGAGGATTGGATAGATGATAGGATAGGATAGAGCATATTATAGGATAGAGGATATGATAGGATAGAGGATAGGATAGGATAGAGGATTGGATAGGATAGAGGATAGATGATAGGATAGGATAGAGGATAGGATAGGATAGAGGATAGGATAGACGATAGGATAGGATAGAGGATAGGATAGGATAGGATAGAGAATAGGATAGGATAGAGGATAGGATAGGATAGAGGATAGGATAGGGGATTTGATAGGATAGAGGATAGGATAGGATAGAAGATAGGATAGGATAGAGGATAGGATAGAGGATAGGATAGAGAATGGGATAGAGGATAGGATAGAGAATAGGAACGGATAGATGATATTATAGGATAGAGAGTACGATATTATAGAGGATAGGATAGGATAGAGGATAGGATAGGATAGAGGATATGATAGGATAAAGGATAGGATAGGATAGAGGATAGGATAGGGTAGAGGATAGGATAGGATAGAGGATAGGATAGGATAGAGGATATACTAGGATTGAGGAAAGGATAGGATAGAGGATAGGATAGGATTGAGGATAGGATAGGATAGTGGATAGGATAGGATAGAGGATAGGATAGGGTATAGGATATAGGATAGGATAGGATAGAGGATAGGATAGGATAGAGGATAGGATAGGATAGAGGATAGGATAGGATAGAGGATAGGATAGGATAGAGGATAGGATAGGATAGAGGATAGGATAGAGGATAGGATAGGATAGAGGATAGGATGGGATAGAGGATAGGATGGGATAGAGGATAGGATAGGATAGAGGATAGAATAGGATAGAGGATAGGATAGGATACAGGATAGGATAGGATAGACGATCTGATAGAGGATAGAATAGGATGGAGGATAGGATAGGATAGGGGATAGGATAGGGTAGAGGATAGGATAGGATAGAGGATAGGATTGGATAGAGGATAGGATAGAGGATAGGATAGAGAATAGGATAGAGGATAGGATAGAGGATAGGATAGAGGATAGGATAGAGGATAGGATAGAGGATAGGATAGAGGATAGGATAGAGGATAGGATAGAGGATAGGATAGGATACAGGATAGGATAGGATAGAGGACAGGATGGGATAGAGGATAGGATAGGATAGGGGATAGAATAGGATACAGGATAGGATAGGATAGAGGATAGGATAGGATAGAGGATAGGATAAAGGATAGGATAGGATAGAGGATAGGATAGGTAATTGGATAGGATAGAGGATAGGATAAGGTACAGGATAGTATAGGATAGAGGATAGGATAGGATAGAGGATTAGGATAGGATAAAGGATAGGATAGGATAGAGGATAGGATAGGATAGAGGAAAGAGGATAGAGGATAGGATAGGATAGAGGATAGTATAGGTAATTGGATAGGATAGAGTATAGGATAAGGTAGAGGATAGGATAGGATAGAGGATATAATAGGATAGAGGATAGGATAGGATAGAGGATAGGATAGGATAGAGGATAGGATAGGATAAAGGATAGGATAGGATAGAGGATAGGATAGGATAGAGGATAGGATAGGATAAAGGATAGGATAGGATAGAGGATAGGATAGGGTAGAGGATAGGATAGGATAGAGGATAGGATAGGATAGAGGATATAATAGGATTGAGGAAAGGATAGGATAGAGGATAGGATAGGATAGAGGATAGGATACGATAGAGGATAGGATAGGATAGAGGATAGGATAGGATATAGGATGTAGGATAGAATAGAGGATAGGATAGGGTAGAGGATAGGATAGGATAGAGGATAGGATAGGATAGAGGATATAATAGGATTGAGGAAAGGATAGGATAGAGGATAGGATAGGATAGAGGATAGGATACGATAGAGGATAGGATAGGATAGAGGATATAATAGGATTGAGGAAAGGATAATATAGAGGATAAGATAGGATAGAGGATAGGATAGGATAGAGTATACGATATTATAGAGGATAGGATGGGATAGAGGATAGGATATGATTGAGGAAAGGATAGGATTGAGGATAGGATTGGATAGAGGATAGGATACGATAGAGGATAGGATAGAGGATAGGATAGAGGATAGGATAGGATAGAGGATAGGATAGGGGATTATATAGGATAGAGGATTGGATACGATAGTGGATAGGATAGGAAAGAGGATAGGATAGGATAGAGGATAGGATAGGATAGAGGATAGGGTAGAGGATAGGATAGAGGATAGGATAGGATAGAGGAAAGGACAGAGGATAGGAAAGAGGATAGGATAGAGAATAGGATAGAGGATAGGATAGGATAGAGGATAGGATAGGATAGAGGATAGGATAGGATAGAGGATAGGATAGGATAGAGGATAGGATAGAGGATAGGATAGAGGATAGGATAGGATAGAGGAAAGGACAGAGGATAGGAAAGAGGATAGGATAGAGAATAGGATAGAGGATAGGATAGGATAGAGGATAGGATAGGATAGAGGATAGGATACGATAGAGGATAGGACAGAGGATAGGATAGAGGATAGTATAGGATAGAGGATAGGATAGGATAGAGAATAGGATAGAGGATTGGATAGGATAGAGGATATTATAGGATGGAGGACAGGATAGGATAGGATAGAGGATAGGATAGGGGATTGGATAGGAAAGAGGATAGCATAGCAAAGAGGATAGGATAGGATAGACGATACGATATTATAGGCGATATGATAGGATAGAGGACAGGATTAGATAGAGGATTTGATAGGGGATTGGATAGAATAGAGGACATGATAGGTTAGAGGATTGGATAGGATAGAGAATAGGATAGGATAGATGATACGATATTATAGGCGGTAGAATAGGATACAGGACAGGATAGGATAGTGGATAGAATAGGGTGGATGATAGGATAGAGGATAGGATAGGTTAGAGGACAGGATAGGGTAGAGGACAGTATAGGATAGAGGATAGGATAGGATAGTGGATAGGATAGGGCAGAGGATAGGATAGGATAGAGGATACGATAGGGGATTGCATAGGATAGAGGATAGGATAGGATAGAGGATAGGATAGGATAGAGAATAGGATAGGATATATGATTTTATAGGATAGAGAATAGGATATTATAGAGGATTGGATAGGGGATTGGATAGGATAGAGGATATCATGTAATACATTATAGGATAGGATAGTATAAAGGATAGGATAGGATAGAGGATAGGATAGGGGATTGTATAGGATAGAGGATTGGATAGGATAGAGGATTTGATAGGATAGTGGATAGGATAGGATAGAGGATAGGATAGGATAGAGGATAGGATAGGATAGAGGATGGGATAATATAGAGGATAAGATAGGATAGAGGATAGGATAGGATAGAGTATACGATATTATAGAGGATAGGATGGGATAGAGGATAGGATATGATTGAGGAAAGGATAGGATTGAGGATAGGATTGGATAGAGTTTAGGATACGATAGAGGATAGGATAGAGGATAGGATAGAGGATAGGATAGAGGATAGGATAGGTTAGAGGATAGGATAGGATAGAGGATCGGATAGGATACAGGATACGATAGGATAGAGGATAGGATAGGATAGAGGATAGGATAGGATAGAGGATAGGATAAGATAGAAGATAGGATAGGATAGAGGATAGGATAGGATAGAGGATAGGATAGGGGATTGTATAGGATAGAGGATTGGATACGATAGTGGATAGGATAGGAAAGAGGATAGGATAGGATAGAGGATAGGATAGGATAGAGGATAGGATAGAGGATAGGATAGGATAGAGGATCGGATAGGATACAGGATAGGATAGGATAGAGGATAGGATAGGATAGAGGATAGGATAGGATAGAGGATAGGATAGGATAGAGGATAGGATAGGGGATTGGATAGGATAGAGGATAGGATAGAGTAGAGAATAGGATAGGATACATGTTATTATAGGATAGAGAATAGGATAAGATAGAGAATAGGATAAGATAGAATTTAGGATAGGATAGAGGATAGGATAGGATAGAGGATAGGATATGATAGATGGTAGGATACGATAGAGGATAGGATAGGTTAGAGGATAGGATACGATACAGGAGGGGATTGGATAGAGGATAGGATATAGGATAGGATAGAGGACAGGATAGGATAGAGGACTGTATAGGATAGGGGATAGGATAGGATAGAGGATAGGATAGGGGATTGGATACAAGATAGGATAGGATAGAGGATAGGATAGAGGATTGGATAGAAGATTGGATAGGATAGAGGATATTATAGGATAGACTATAGGATAGGATAGAGGATGGTATAGGATAGAGGATACAATAGGATAGAGGATAGGATAGGATAGAGGACAGGATAGGATAGAGGATAGGATAGGATAGAGGATATTATGGCATATAGGATGGGATAGGATAGAGGATGGGCTACGATAGAGGATAGGGTAGGATAGAGGATAGGATATGATAGAGGATAGGATAGGACAGAGGATAGGATAATATAGAGGATAAGATTGGATAGAGGATAGGATAGGATAGAGTATACGATATTATAGAGGATAGGATGGGATAGAGGATAGGATATGATTGAGGAAAGGATAGGATTGAGGATAGGATTGGATAGAGGATAGGATACGATAGAGGATAGGATAGAGGAAAGGATAGAAAATTGGATAGGATAGAGGATATTATAGGATAGACGATAGGATAGGATACAGGATGGTATAGGATAGAATATACAATAGGATAGAGGATAGAATAGGGGATTGGATAGGATAGAGGATAGCATGTAATACAGTACAGGATAGGATTGAGGATGTGACGGGATAGAGGATAGGATAGAGCATTGGATAGGATAGAGGATAGGGTAGCGAATAGGATAGGACAGAGGATAGGATAGGATAGAGGATAGCATAGGATACAGGATAGGATAGGATGGAGGATAGGATAGGATAGAGGATAGGATAGGATAGAGGATAGGATAGAGGATAGGATAGGATAGAGGATAGGATAGGATAGAGGATAGGATAGGATAGAGGATAGGATAGGATAGAGGACAGGATAGGATAGAGGATAGGATAGGATAGAGGATAGGATAGGATAGAGGATAGGATAGGGGATTGTATAGGATAGAGGATTGGATACGATAGTGGATAGGATAGGAAAGAGGATAGGATAGGATAGAGGATAGGATAGGATAGAGGATAGGATAGAGGATAGGATAGAGGATAGGATAGAGGATAGGATAGGATAGATGATAGGATAGGATAGAGGATAGGATAGAGGATAGGATAGAGGATAGGATAGAGGATAGGATAGGATAGAGGATAGGATAGAACAGGATAGGATAGGATAGAGGATAGGATAGGATAGAGGATAGGATAGGATAGAGGATAGGATAGAGGATAGGATAGAGGATAGGATAGGATTGAGGATAGGATAGGATAGAGGATAGGATAGGATAGAGGATAGGATAGGATAGAGGATAGGATAGGATAGAGGATAGGATAGAATCGTATCCTCTATCCTATCCTATCCTTTATCCTATCCTATCCTCTATCCTATCCTATCTTCTATCCTATCCTATCCTCTGTCCTATCCTATTCGCTACCCTATCCTCTATCCTATCCAATGCTCTATCCTATCCTCTATCCCGTCACATCCTCAATCCTATCCTATACTGTATTACATGCTATCCTCTATCCTATCCAATCCCCTATTCTATCCTCTATAATATCCTATCCTCTATCCTATAAAATCATATATCCTATCCTATTCCCTATACTATCCTATCCTCTATCCTATGCAATCCCCTATCGTATCCTCTATCCTATCCTATCCTCTATCATATCCTATTCTCTATCCTATCATATCCTCTATCCTATCCTATGCTCTATCCTATCCTCTATCCTATCCTATCCTCCATCCTAACCTATCCTCGATCGTATCGTATCCTCTATCCTATCACATCCTCTATCCTATCGTATCCTCTATCCTATCCCATCCTCTATCCTATCCTATCGTCTATCCTATAATATCCCCTATCCTATCCAATCATCTATCCTATCCTCTATCCTATCCTATCCTCCATCCTATCCTATCCTCTATCCTATCCTATCCTCTATCCTATCCTATCCTCTATCCTATCCTATCCTCTATCCTATCCTATCCTCTATCCTATCCTATCCTCTATCCTATCCTATCCTCTATCCTATCCTATCCTCTATCCTATCCTACCCTCTATCATATCCAATCCTATGTCCTATCCTATCTCCTATCCTATCCTATCCTCTTTCCTATCCTATCCTCAATCGTATTCTGTCCTCTATCCTATCCTATCCTCTATCCTATCCTCAATCCTATCCAATCCCCTATCCTATCCTCTGTCCTATAATATCCTCTATCCTATATTATAGTCTATCCTATCCTATCCTCTATCCTATCGTATCCTCTATCCTATCCTATCCTCTATCCTATCCTATCCTCTATCCTATCCTATCCTCTATCCTATCATATCCTCTATCTTATCCTATCCTCTATGCTATCCTATCCTCTATCCTATCCTATCCACTATCCTATCATATCCTCTATCTTATCCTATCCTCTATCCTATCATATCCTCTATCTTATCCTATCCTCTATCCTACGCTATCCTCTATCCTATCCTATCCTCTATCCTATCCTATCCCCCATCCTATCCTATCCTCTATAGTATCCTATCCTCTATCCTATCCTATCCTCTATCCTATCCTATCCTCTATCCTATCATATCCTCTATCTTATCCTATCCTCTATCCTATCCTATCCTCTATCTTGTCCTATCCTCTATCCTATCCTATCCTCTATCCTATCCTATCCTCTAACCTATCCTATCATATCCTCTATCTTGTCCTATCCTCTATCCTATCCTATCCTCTATCCTATCCTCTCCTCTATCCTATCCTATCCTATCCTCTATCCTATCCTATCCTCTATCCTATCATATCCTCTATCCTATCCTATCCACTATCCTATGCTATCCTCTATCCTATCCTATCCTGTATCCTATCCTATCCCCTATCCTATCCTATCCTCTATCGTATCCTATCCTCTATCCTATCCTATCCTCTATCCTATCCTATCCTCTATCCTATCCTATCCTCTATCCTATCATATCCTCTATCTTGTCCTATCCTCTATCCTATCCTATCCTCTATCCTACCCTATCCTCTATCCTATCATATCCTCTATCTTGTCCTATCCTCTATCCTATCCTATCCTCTATCCTATCCTATCCTCTATCCTATCCTATCCTCTATCCTATCCTATCATATCCTCTATCTTGTCCTATCCTCTATCCTATCCTATCCTCTATCCTATCCTATCCTCTATCCTATCCTATCCTCTATCCTATCCTATCCTATCCTATCCTATATCCTATCCTATCCTCTATCCTATCCTATCCTCTATCATATCCTATCCTCTATCCTATCCTATCCTCTATCCTATCCTATCCTATCCTCTATCCTATCCTATCCTCTATCCTATCATATCCTCTATCCTATCCTATCCTCTATCCTATGCTATCCTCTATCCTATCCTATCCTGTATCCTATCCTATCCCCTATCCTATCCTATCCTCTACCGTATCCTATCCTCTATCCTATCCTATCCTCTATCCTATCCTATCCTCTATCCTATCCTATCCTCTATCCTATCATATCCTCTATCTTATCCTATCCTCTATCCTATCCTATCCTCTATCCTACCCTATCCTCTATCCTATCATATCCTCTATCTTGTCCTATCCTCTATCCTATCCTATCCTCTATCCTATCCTATCCTCTATCCTATCCTATCATATCCTCTATCTTGTCCTATCCTCTATCCTATCCTATCCTCTATCCTATCCTATCCTCTATCCTATCCTATCCTCTATCCTATCCTATCCTATCCTATCCTATATCCTATCCTATCCTCTATCCTATCCTATCCTCTATCCTATCCTATCCTCTATCCTATCATATCCTCTATCCTATCCTATCCTCTATCCTATGCTATCCTCTATCCTATCCTATCCTCTATCATATCCTATCCTCTATCCTATCATATCCTCTATCCTATCCTATCCTCTATCCTATCCTATCCTCTATCCTATCCTATCCTATCCTATCCTATATCCTATCCTATCCTCTATCCTATCCTATCCTCTATCCTATCCTATCCTCTATCCTATCATATCCTCTATCCTATCCTATCCTCTATCCTATCCTATCCTCTATCCTATCCTATCCTCTATCCTATCCTATCCTCTATCCTATCATATCCTCTATCCTATCCTATCCTCTATCCTATGCTATCCTCTATCCTCTCCTATCCTCTATCCTAACCTATCCCCTATCCTATCCTATCCTCTATCGTATCCTATCCTCTATCCTATCCTATCCTCTATCCTATCCTATCCTCTATCCTATCCTATCCTCTATCCTATCATATCCTCTATCTTATCCTATCCTCTATCCTATCCTATCCTCTATCCTACCCTATCCTCTATCCTATCATATCCTCTATCTTGTCCTATCCTCTATCCTATCCTATCCTCTATCCTATCCTATCCTCTATCCTATCCTATCATATCCTCTATCTTGTCCTATCCTCTATCCTATCCTATCCTCTATCCTATCCTATCCTCTATCCTATCCTATCCTATCCTATCCTATATCCTATCCTATCCTCTATCCTATCCTATCCTCTATCCTATCCTATCCTCTATCCTATCATATCCTCTATCCTATCCTATCCTCTATCCTATGCTATCCATCCTATCCTATCCTCTATCATATCCTATCCTCTATCCTATCATATCCTCTATCTTATCCTATCCTCTATCCTATCCTATCCTCTATCCTATCCTGTCCCCTATCCTATCCTATCCTCTATAGTATCCTACCCTCTATCCTATCCTATCCTCTACCTTGTCATATCCTCTATCCTATCCTATCCTCTATCCTATCATATCCTCTATCCTATCCTATCATATCCTCTATCTTGTCCTATCCTCTATCCTATCCTATCCTCTATCCTATCCTATCCTATCCTATATCCTATCCTATCCTCTATCCTCTATCCTATCCTATCCTCTATCCTATCCTATCCTCTATCCTATCATATCCTCTATCCTATCCTATCCTCTATCCTATGCTATCCTCTATCCTATCCTATCCTCTATCCTAACCTATCCCCTATCCTATCCTATCCTCTATCGTATCCTATCCTCTATCCTATCCTATCCTCTATCCTATCCTATCCTCTATCCTATCATATCCTCTATCTTATCCTATCCTCTATGCTATCCTATCCTCTATCCTATCCTAACGTATATCCTATCATATCCTCTATCTTGTCCTATCCTCTATCCTATCCTATCCTCTATCCTATCCTATCCTCTATCCTATCCTATCATATCCTCTATCTTGTCCTATCCTCTATCCTATCCCATCCTCTATCCTATCCTATCCTCTATCCTATCCTATCCTCTATCCTATCCTATCATATCCTCTATCTTGTCCTATCCTCTATCCTATCCTATCCTCTATCCTATCCTATCCTCTATCCTATCCTATCCTATCCTCTATCCTATCCTATCCTCTATCCTATCCTATCCTCTATCCTATCATATCCTCTATCCTATCCTATCCTCTATCCTATGCTATCCTCTATCCTATCCTATCCTCTATCCTATCCTATCCCCTATCCTATCCTATCCTCTATCGTATCCTATCCTCTATCCTATCCTATCCTCTATCCTATCCTATCCTATCCTATATCCTATCCTATCCTCTATCCTATCCTATCCTCTATCCTATCCTATCCTCTATCCTATCATATCCTCTATCCTATCCTATCCTCTATCCTATGCTATCCTCTATCCTATCCTATCCTCTATCATATCCTATCCTCTATCCTATCATATCCTCTATCTTATCCTATCCTCTATCCTATCCTATCCTCTATCCTATCCTATCCCCTATCCTATCCTATCCTCTATAGTATCCTATCCTCTATCCTATCCTATCCTCTATCTTGTCATATCCTCTATCCTATCCTATCCTCTATCCTATCATATCCTCTATCCTATCCTATCATATCCTCTATCTTGTCCTATCCTCTATCCTATCCTATCCTCTATCCTATCCTATCCTCTATCCTATCCTATCCTCTATCCTATCATATCCTCTATCCTATCCTATCCTCTATCCTATGCTATCCTCTATCCTATCCTATCCTCTATCCTATCCTATCCTCTATCCTATCCTATCATATCCTCTATCTTGTCCTATCCTCTATCCTATCCTATCATATCCTCTATCTTGTCCTATCCTCTATCCTATCCTATCCTCTATCCTATCCTATCCTATCCCCTATCCTATCCTATCCTCTATAGTATCCTATCCTCTATCATATCCTATCCTCTATCCTATCATATCCTCTATCTTATCCTATCCTCTATCCTACCCTATCCTCTATCCTATCCTATCCCCTATCCTATCCTATCCTCTATAGTATCCTATCCTCTATCCTATCCTATCCTCTATCTTGTCATATCCTCTATCCTATCCTATCCTCTATCCTATCATATCCTCTATCCTATCCTATCATATCCTCTATCTTGTCCTATCCTCTATCCTATCCTATCCTCTATCCTATCCTATCCTCTATCCTATCCTATCCTTTATCCTATCATATCCTCTATCCTATCCTATCCTCTATCCTATGCTATCCTCTATCCTATCCTATCCTCTATCATATCCTATCCTCTATCCTATCATATCCTCTATCTTATCCTATCCTCTATCCTATCCTATCCTCTATCCTATCCTATCCCCTATCCTATCCTATCCTCTATAGTATCCTATCCTCTATCATATCCTATCCTCTATCCTATCATATCCTCTATCTTATCCTATCCTCTATCCTACCCTATCCTCTATCCTATCCTATCCCCTATCCTATCCTATCCCCTATCCTATCCTATCCTCTATAGTATCCTATCCTCTATCCTATCCTATCCTCTATCTTGTCATATCCTCTATCCTATCCTATCCTCTATCCTATCATATCCTCTATCCTATCCTATCATATCCTCTATCCTATCCTATCCTCTATCCTATGCTATCGTCTATCCTATCCTATCCTCTATCCTATCCTATCCTCTATCCTACCCTATCCTCTATCCTATCATATCCTCTATCCTATCCTGTCCTCTATCCTATGCTATCCTCTATCCTATCCTATCCTCTATCCTATCCTATCCCCTATCCTATCCTATCCTCTATCGTATCCTATCCTCTATCCTATCGTATCCTCTATCCTATCCTATCCTCTATCCTATCCTATCATATCCTCTATCATGTCCTATCCTCTATCCTATCCTATCCTTTATCCTATCCTATCCTCTATCCTATCCTATCCTCTATCCTATCCTATCCTCTATCCTATCCTCTATCCTATCATATCCTCTATCCTATCCTATCCTCTATCCTATGCTATCCTCTATCCTATCCTATCCCTTATCCTATCCTATACTCTATCCTATCATATCCTCTATCCTATCCTATCCTCTATCCTATCCTATCCTCTATCCTATCCTATCCTCTATCCTATCATATGCTCTATCTTATCCTATCCTCTATCCTGTCCTATCCTCTATCTTGTCCTATCCTCTATCCTATCCTATCCTCTATCCTATCCTATCCTCTAACCTATCCTATCATATCCTCTATCTTGTCCTATCCTCTATCCTATCCTATCCTCTATCCTATCCTATCCTCTATCCTATCCTATCCTATCCTCTATCCTATCCTATCCTCTATCCTATCCTATCCTCTATCCTATCATATCCTCTATCCTATCCTATCCTCTATCCTATGCTATCCTCTATCCTATCCTATCCTCTATCCTATCCTATCCCCTATCCTATCCTATCCTCTATCCTATCCTATCCTCTATCCTATCCTATCATATCCTCTATCTTGTCCTATCCTCTATCCTATCCTATCCTCTATCCTATCCTATCCTCTATCCTATCCTATCCTCTATCCTATCCTATCCTCTATCCTATCCTATCCTCTATCCTATCCTATCCTCTATCCTATCCTATCCTATCCTATCCTATATCCTATCCTATCCTCTATCCTATCCTATCCTCTATCCTATCCTATCCTCTATCCTATCATATCCTCTATCCTATCCTATCCTCTATCCTATGCTATCCTCTATCCTATCCTATCCTCTATCATATCCTATCCTCTATCCTATCATATCCTCTATCTTATCCTATCCTCTATCCTATCCTATCCTCTATCCTATCCTATCCCCTATCCTATCCTATCCTCTATAGTATCCTATCCTCTATCCTATCCTATCCTCTATCTTGTCATATCCTCTATCCTATCCTATCCTCTATCCTATCATATCCTCTATCCTATCCTATCATATCCTCTATCTTGTCCTATCCTCTATCCTATCCTATCCTCTATCCTATCCTATCCTATATCCTATCCTATCCTCTATCCTATCATATCCTCTATCTTATCCTATCCTCTATGCTATCCTATCCTCTATCCTATCCTAACGTCTATCCTATCATATCCTCTATCTTGTCCTATCCTCTATCCTATCCTATCCTCTATCCTATCCTATCATATCCTCCATCTTGTCCTATCCTCTATCCTATCCCATCCTCTATCCTATCCTATCCTCTATCCTATCCTATCATATCCTCTATCTTGTCCTATCCTCTATCTTATCCTATCCTCTATCCTATCCTATCCTCTATCCTACCCTATCCTCTATCCTATCATATCCTCTATCTTGTCCTATCCTCTATCCTATCCTATCCTCTATCCTATCCTATCCTCTATCCTATCCTATCATATCCTCTATCTTGTCCTATCCTGTATCCTATCCTATCCTCTATCCTATCCTATCCTCTATCCTATCCTCTATCCTATCATATCCTCTATCCTATCCTATTCTCTATCCTATGCTATCCTCTATCCTATCCTATCCTCTATCCTATCCAATACTCTATCCTATCATATCCTCTATCCTATCCTATCCTCTATCCTATGCTATCCTCTATCCTATCCTATCCTCTATCATATCCTATCCTCTATCCTATCATATCCTCTATCTTATCCTATCCTCTATCCTATCCTATCCTCTATCTTATCCTATCCTCTATCCTATCATATCCTCTATCCTATCCTATCCTCTATCCTATGCTATCCTCTATCCTATCGTATCCTCTATCCTATCCTATCCCCCATCCTATCCTATCCTCTATAGTATCCTATCCTCTATCCTATCCTATCCTCTATCCTATCCTATCCTCTATCCTATCATATCCTCTATCTTATCCTATCCTCTATCCTATCCTATCCTCTATCTTGTCCTATCCTCTATCCTATCCTATCCTCTATCCTATCCTATCCTCTAACCTATCCTATCATATCCTCTGTCTTGTCCTATCCTCTATCCTATCCTATCCTCTATCCTATCCTATCCTCTATCCTATCCTATCCTATCCTCTATCCTATCCTATCCTCTATCCTATCCTATCCTCTATCCTATCATATCCTCTATCCTATCCTATCCTCTATCCTATGCTATCCTCTATCCTATCCTATCCTCTATCCTATCCTATCCCCTATCCTATCCTATCCTCTATCCTATCCTATCATATCCTCTATCTTGTCCTATCCTCTATCCTATCCTATCCTCTATCCTATCCTATCCTATCCTATATCCTATCCTATCCTCTATCCTATCCTATCCTCTATCCTATCCTATCCTCTATCCTATCATATCCTCTATCCTATCCTATCCTCTATCCTATGCTATCCCCTATCCTATCCTATCCTCTATCCTATCCTATCCCCTATCCTATCCTATCCTCTATCGTATCCTACCCTCTATCCTATCCTATCCTCTATCCTATCCTATCCTCTATCCTAACATATCCTCTATCTTGTCCTATCCTCTATCCTATCCTATCCTCTATCCCATCCTATCCTATCCTATATCCTATCCTATCCTCTATCCTATCCTATCCTCTATCCTATCCTATCCTCTATTCTATCATATCCTCTATCCTATCCTATCCTCTATCCTATGCTATCCTCTATCCTATCCTATCCTCTATCCTAACCTATCCCCTATCCTATCCTATCCTCTATCGTATCCTATCCTCTATCCTATCCTATCCTATATCCTATCCTATCCTCTATCCTATCATATCCTCTATCTTATCCTATCCTCTATGCTATCCTATCCTCTATCCTATCCTAACGTCTATCCTATCATATCCTCTATCTTGTCCTATCCTCTATCCTATCCTATCCTCTATCCTATCCTATCATATCCTCTATCTTGTCCTATCCTCTATCCTATCCCATCCTCTATCCTATCCTATCCTCTATCCTATCCTATCATATCCTCTATCTTGTCCTATCCTCTATCTTATCCTATCCTCTATCCTATCCTATCCTCTATCCTATCCTATCCTCTATCCTATCCTATCCTATCCTCTATCCTATCCTATCCTCTATCCTATCCTATCCTCTATCCTATCATATCCTCTATCCTATCCTATCCTCTATCCTATGCTATCCTCTATCCTATCCTATCCTCTATCCTATCCTATCCCCTATCCTATCCTATCCTCTATCCTATCCTATCCTCTATCCTATCCTATCATATCCTCTATCTTGTCCTATCCTCTATCCTATCCTATCCTCTATCCTATCCTATCCTCTATCCTATCCTATCCTCTATCCTATCCTATCCTCTATCCTATCCTATCCTCTATCCTATCCTATCCTCTATCCTATCCTATCCTATCCTATCCTATATCCTATCCTATCCTCTATCCTATCCTATCCTCTATCCTATCCTATCCTCTATCCTATCATATCCTCTATCCTATCCTATCCTCTATCCTATGCTATCCTCTATCCTATCCTATCCTCTATCATATCCTATCCTCTATCCTATCATATCCTCTATCTTATCCTATCCTCTATCCTATCCTATCCTCTATCCTATCCTATCCCCTATCCTATCCTATCCTCTATAGTATCCTATCCTCTATCCTATCCTATCCTCTATCTTGTCATATCCTCTATCCTATCCTATCCTCTATCCTATCATATCCTCTATCCTATCCTATCATATCCTCTATCTTGTCCTATCCTCTATCCTATCCTATCCTCTATCCTATCCTATCCTATATCCTATCCTATCCTCTATCCTATCATATCCTCTATCTTATCCTATCCTCTATGCTATCCTATCCTCTATCCTATCCTAACGTCTATCCTATCATATCCTCTATCTTGTCCTATCCTCTATCCTATCCTATCCTCTATCCTATCCTATCATATCCTCCATCTTGTCCTATCCTCTATCCTATCCCATCCTCTATCCTATCCTATCCTCTATCCTATCCTATCATATCCTCTATCTTGTCCTATCCTCTATCTTATCCTATCCTCTATCCTATCCTATCCTCTATCCTACCCTATCCTCTATCCTATCATATCCTCTATCTTGTCCTATCCTCTATCCTATCCTATCCTCTATCCTATCCTATCCTCTATCCTATCCTATCATATCCTCTATCTTGTCCTATCCTGTATCCTATCCTATCCTCTATCCTATCCTATCCTCTATCCTATCCTCTATCCTATCATATCCTCTATCCTATCCTATTCTCTATCCTATGCTATCCTCTATCCTATCCTATCCTCTATCCTATCCAATACTCTATCCTATCATATCCTCTATCCTATCCTATCCTCTATCCTATGCTATCCTCTATCCTATCCTATCCTCTATCATATCCTATCCTCTATCCTATCATATCCTCTATCTTATCCTATCCTCTATCCTATCCTATCCTCTATCTTATCCTATCCTCTATCCTATCATATCCTCTATCCTATCCTATCCTCTATCCTATGCTATCCTCTATCCTATCGTATCCTCTATCCTATCCTATCCCCCATCCTATCCTATCCTCTATAGTATCCTATCCTCTATCCTATCCTATCCTCTATCCTATCCTATCCTCTATCCTATCATATCCTCTATCTTATCCTATCCTCTATCCTATCCTATCCTCTATCTTGTCCTATCCTCTATCCTATCCTATCCTCTATCCTATCCTATCCTCTAACCTATCCTAACTTATCCTCTGTCTTGTCCTATCCTCTATCCTATCCTATCCTCTATCCTATCCTATCCTCTATCCTATCCTATCCTATCCTCTATCCTATCCTATCCTCTATCCTATCCTATCCTCTATCCTATCATATCCTCTATCCTATCCTATCCTCTATCCTATGCTATCCTCTATCCTATCCTATCCTCTATCCTATCCTATCCCCTATCCTATCCTATCCTCTATCCTATCCTATCATATCCTCTATCTTGTCCTATCCTCTATCCTATCCTATCCTCTATCCTATCCTATCCTATCCTATATCCTATCCTATCCTCTATCCTATCCTATCCTCTATCCTATCCTATCCTCTATCCTATCATATCCTCTATCCTATCCTATCCTCTATCCTATGCTATCCACTATCCTATCCTATCCTCTATCCTATCCTATCCCCTATCCTATCCTATCCTCTATCGTATCCTACCCTCTATCCTATCCTATCCTCTATCCTATCCTATCCTCTATCCTAACATATCCTCTATCTTGTCCTATCCTCTATCCTATCCTATCCTCTATCCCATCCTATCCTATCCTATATCCTATCCTATCCTCTATCCTATCCTATCCTCTATCCTATCCTATCCTCTATTCTATCATATCCTCTATCCTATCCTATCCTCTATCCTATGCTATCCTCTATCCTATCCTATCCTCTATCCTAACCTATCCCCTATCCTATCCTATCCTCTATCGTATCCTATCCTCTATCCTATCCTATCCTATATCCTATCGTATCCTCTATCCTATCATATCCTCTATCTTATCCTATCCTCTATGCTATCCTATCCTCTATCCTATCCTAACGTCTATCCTATCATATCCTCTATCTTGTCCTATCCTCTATCCTATCCTATCCTCTATCCTATCCTATCATATCCTCTATCTTGTCCTATCCTCTATCCTATCCCATCCTCTATCCTATCCTATCCTCTATCCTATCCTATCATATCCTCTATCTTGTCCTATCCTCTATCTTATCCTATCCTCTATCCTATCCTATCCTCTATCCTACCCTATCCTCTATCCTATCATATCCTCTATCTTGTCCTATCCTCTATCCTATCCTATCCTCTATCCTATCCTATCATATCCTCTATCTTGTCCTATCCTCTATCCTATCCTATCCTCTATCCTATCCTCTATCCTATCATATCCTCTATCCTATCCTATCCTCTATCCTATGCTATCCTCTATCCTATCCTATCCTCTATCCTATCCTATACTCTATCCTATCATATCCTCTATCCTATCCTATCCTCTATCCTATGCTATCCTCTATCCTATCCTATCCTCTATCATATCCTATCCTCTATCCTATCATATCCTCTATCTTATCCTATCCTCTATCCTATCCTATCCTCTATCTTATCCTATCCTCTATCCTATCATATCCTCTATCCTATCCTATCCTCTATCCTATGCTATCCTCTATCCTATCCTATCCTCTATCCTATCCTATCCCCTATCCTATCCTATCCTCTATCGTATCCTATCCTCTATCCTATCCTATCCTCTATCCTATCCTATCCTCTATCCTATCCTATCATATCCTCTATCTTGTCCTATCCTCTATCCTATCCTATCCTCTATCCTATCCTATCCTCTATCCTATCCTCTATCCTATCATATCCTCTATCCTATCCTATCCTCTATCCTATGCTATCCTCTATCCTATCCTATCCTCTATCCTATCCTATACTCTATCCTATCATATCCTCTATCCTATCCTATCCTCTATCCTATGCTATCCTCTATCCTATCCTATCCTCTATCATATCCTATCCTCTATCCTATCATATCCTCTATCTTATCCTATCCTCTATCCTATCATATCCTCTATCCTATCCTATCCTCTATCCTATGCTATCCTCTATCCTATCCTATCCTCTATCCTATCCTATCCTCTATCCTACCCTATCCTCTATCCTATCATATCCTCTATCCTATCCTATCCTCTATTCTATGCTATCCTCTATCCTATCCTATCCTCTATCCTATCCTATCCTCTATCCTATCCTATCCTCTATCCTATCCTATCATATCCTCTATCTTGTCCTATCCTCTATCCTATCCTATCCTCTATCCTATCCTATCCTCTATCCTATCCTCTATCCTATCATATCCTCTATCCGATCCTATCCTCTATCCTATGCTATCCTCTATCCTATCCTATCCTCTATCCTATCCTATACTCTATCCTATCATATCCTCTATCCTATCCTATCCTCTATCCTATGCTATCCTCTATCCTATCCTATCCTCTATCATATCCTATCCTCTATCCTATCATATCCTCTATCTTATCCTATCCTCTATCCTATCCTATCCTCTATCTTATCCTATCCTCTATCCTATCCTATCCTCTATCCTATCCTATCATATCCTCTATCTTGTCCTATCCTCTATCTTATCCTATCCTCTATCCTATCCTATCCTCTATCCTACCCTATCCTCTATCCTATCATATCCTCTATCTTGTCCTATCCTCTATCCTATCCTATCCTCTATCCTATCCTATCATATCCTCTATCTTGTCCTATCCTCTATCCTATCCTATCCTCTATCCTATCCTATCCTCTATCCTATCCTCTATCCTATCATATCCTCTATCCTATCCTATCCTCTATCCTATGCTATCCTCTATCCTATCCTATCCTCTATCCTATCCTATCCTCTATCCTATCATATCCTCTATCCTATCCTATCCTCTATCCTATCCTATCCTCTATCCTATCATATCCTCTATCCTATCCTATCCTCTATCCTATGCTATCCTCTATCCTATCCTATCCTCTATCATATCCTATCCTCTATCCTATCATATCCTCTATCTTATCCTATCCTCTATCATATCCTATCCTCTATCCTATCCTATCCCCTATCCTATCCTATCCTCTATAGTATCCTATCCTCTATCCTATCCTATCCTCTATCTTGTCATATCCTCTATCCTATCCTATCCTCTATCCTATCATATCCTCTATCCTATCCTATCATATCCTCTATCTTGTCCTATCCTCTATCCTATCCTATCCTCTATCCTATCCTATCCTCTATCCTATCCTATCCTCTATCCTATCATATCCTCTATCCTATCCTATCCTCTATCCTATGCTATCCTCTATCCTATCCTATCCTCTATCATATCCTATCCTCTATCCTATCATATCCTCTATCCTATCCTATCCTCTATCCTATGCTATCCTCTATCCTATCCTATCCTCTATCCTATCCTATCCTCTATCCTATCATATCCTCTATCCTATCCTATCCTCTATCCTATGCTATCCTCTATCCTATCCTATCCTCTATCATATCCTATCCTCTATCCTATCATATCCTCTATCTTATCCTATCCTCTATCCTATCCTATCCTCTATCTTATCCTATCCTCTATCCTATCATATCCTCTATCCTATCCTATCCTCTATCCTATGCTATCCTCTATCCTATCCTATCCTCTATCCTATCCTATCCCCCATCCTATCCTATCCTCTATAGTATCCTATCCTCTATCCTATCCTATCCTCTATCCTATCCTATCCTCTATCCTATCCTATCCTCTATCCTATCATATCCTCTATCTTATCCTATCCTCTATCCTATCCTATCCTCTATCTTGTCCTATCCTCTATCCTATCCTATCCTCTATCCTATCCTATCCTCTAACCTATCCTATCATATCCTCTATCTTGTCCTATCCTCTATCCTATCCTATCCTCTATCCTATCTTATCCTCTATCCTATCCTATCCTATCCTCTATCCTATCCTATCCTCTATCCTATCCTATCCTCTATCCTATCATATCCTCTATCCTATCCTATCCTCTATCCTATGCTATCCTCTATCCTATCCTATCCTCTATCCTATCCTATCCCCTATCCTATCCTATCCTCTATCGTATCCTATCCTCTATCCTATCCTATCCTCCATCCTATCCTATCCTCTATCCTATCCTATCCTCTATCCTATCATATCCTCTATCTTATCCTATCCTCTATCCTATCCTATCCTCTATCCTACCCTATCCTCTATCCTATCATATCCTCTATCTTGTCCTATCCTCTATCCTATCCTATCCTCTATCCTATCCTATCCTCTATCCTATCCTATCATATCCTCTATCTTGTCCTATCCTCTATCCTATCCTATCCTCTATCCTATCCTATCCTCTATCCTATCCTATCCTATCCTATCCTATATCCTATCCTATCCTCTATCCTATCCTATCCTCTATCCTATCCTATCCTCTATCCTATCATATCCTCTATCCTATCCTATCCTCTATCCTATGCTATCCTCTATCCTATCCTATCCTCTATTATATCCTATCCTCTATCCTATCATATCCTCTATCTTATCCTATCCTCTATCCTATCCTATCCTCTATCCTATCCTATCCCCTATCCTATCCTATCCTCTATAGTATCCTATCCTCTATCCTATCCTATCCTCTATCTTGTCATATCCTCTATCCTATCCTATCCTCTATCCTATCATATCCTCTATCCTATCCTATCATATCCTCTATCTTGTCCTATCCTCTATCCTATCCTATCCTCTATCCAATCCTATCCTCTATCCTATCCTATCCTCTATCCTATCATATCCTCTATCCTATCCTATCCTCTATCCTATGCTCTCCTCTATCCTATCCTATCCTCTATCATATTATCCTCTATCCTATCATATCCTCTATCCTATCGTATCCTCTATCCTATGCTATCCTCTATCCTATCCTATCCTCTATCCTATCCTATCCTCTATCCTATCATATCCTCTATCCTATCCTATCCTCTATCCTATGCTATCCTCTATCCTATCCTATCCTCTATCATATCCTATCCTCTATCCTATCATATCCTCTATCTTATCCTATCCTCTATCCTATCCTATCCTCTATCTTATCCTATCCTCTATCCTATCATATCCTCTATCCTATCCTATCCTCTATCCTATGCTATCCTCTATCCTATCCTATCCTCTATCCTATCCTATCCCCCATCCTATCCTATCCTCTATAGTATCCTATCCTCTATCCTATCCTATCCTCTATCCTATCCTATCCTCTATCCTATCCTATCCTCTATCCTATCATATCCTCTATCTTATCCTATCCTCTATCCTATCCTATCCTCTATCTTGTCCTATCCTCTATCCTATCCTATCCTCTATCCTATCCTATCCTCTAACCTATCCTATCATATCCTCTATCTTGTCCTATCCTCTATCCTATCCTATCCTCTATCCTATCCTATCCTCTATCCTATCCTATCCTATCCTCTATCCTATCCTATCCTCTATCCTATCCTATCCTCTATCCTATCATATCCTCTATCCTATCCTATCCTCTATCCTATGCTATCCTCTATCCTATCCTATCCTCTATCTTATCCTATCCTCTATCCTATCATATCCTCTATCCTATCCTATCCTCTATCCTATGCTATCCTCTATCCTATCCTATCCTCTATCCTATCCTATCCCCCATCCTATCCTATCCTCTATAGTATCCTATCCTCTATCCTATCCTATCCTCTATCCTATCCTATCCTCTATCCTATCCTATCCTCTATCCTAACCTATCCTCTATCCTATCATATCCTCTATCTTATCCTATCCTCTATCCTATCCTATCCTCTATCTTGTCCTATCCTCTATCCTATCCTATCCTCTATCCTATCCTATCCTCTAACCTATCCTATCATATCCTCTATCTTGTCCTATCCTCTATCCTATCCTATCCTCTATCCTATCCTATCCTCTATCCTATCCTATCCTATCCTCTATCCTATCCTATCCTCTATCCTATCCTATCCTCTATCCTATCCTATCCTCTATCCTATCCTATCCTCTATCCTATGCTATCCTCTATCCTATCCTATCCTCTATCCTATCCTATCCCCTATCCTATCCTATCCTCTATCCTATCCTATCCTCTATCCTATCCTATCCTATCCTCTATCCTATCCTATCCTCTATCCTATCCTATCCTCTATCGTATCCTATCCTCTATCCTATCCTATCCTCTATCCTATCCTATCCTCTATCCTATCCTATCCTCTATCCTATCATATCCTCTATCTTATCCTATCCTCTATCCTATCCTATCCTCTATCCTACCCTATCCTCTATCCTATCATATCCTCTATCCTATCCTATCCTCTATCCTATCATATCCTCTATCTTATCCTATCCTCTATCCTATCCTATCCTCTATCCTACCCTATCCTCTATCCTATCATATCCTCTATCTTGTCCTATCCTCTATCCTATCCTATCCTCTATCCTATCCTATCCTCTATCCTATCCTATCCTCTATCCTATCCTATCCTCTATCCTATCATATCCTCTATCTTATCCTATCCTCTATCCTATCCTTTTTTTTTTTTTTTTTTTTTTTTTTTCCGAGGAGGTAATCACTATTACGGATACCCGACCCCTCCCGGGGGGGAGTGGGCCGGGTTATGTGGGACTCCTCGGCTGGTGGGTGCAATGCCGAGTATACCCACTAACTCCTCCCCGTCCGTCCCTAGGCTCCTGGGGGCACCCGTGGTCCGCGCGCGCATGTCTATCCGGTGTGCCCCCGCCTTAGCATTCCTCCCTGGGTGGGGGACGCGGCCTCCACCCTATCCTACTCTATCCGAAGGCGCCACGCAACGGACGACGTGAAGCCTTCCCCCCCATTTAGGCCGCCCGATGGACGTCCGGGCCCCCGCCCAAGACGTCCGACGGCCTCCGGGGACGCCATTGGCAACCGAGTATAAGGAGACCGTCGGTCCCCCGCCCCGAGATCACCAAGGGCGCCCCCGCCCGCGTTAAGGACGCCGCAACGGAGGCACGCCCCCGGGGCGTGCCCTGCGTCTCCTTCTCCCACCCCTTCGGCCGGGATCGTGATTTCGCTCACGACCCCGTTCCGCAGCCTCCTTCTGCAGCATTACCTGCTCACAGAAGGAGGCGAACCCTCTCCACGCCCCCTCGCTGCCCGCTGCCGCCGAGACGACAGCCGGAAGCGAGAGGTCATGGCCCACTGCGCGCCGCAGAGCACGGCGCTCACCCGCCCACGCTGGACACTCCTCCAGAGTGTGCTGCGCCGTGTCCCGCGACTCGCCGCAGTGGTGACACGCCTCCTCGGCCTCCCGCCCGATGCGACACAGGTACACACCGAAGCAACCGTGCCCGGTCATCACCTGCGTCACTCGGTAGGAGACCCTATGCCCCATCCATCCCCTGTTCCACCGGTCGAACACGGGGAGGATGGCCCGAACGGCCCGCCTCCCTCCTTCCTCCGTCCCGTGAAGGCTTTCGCGCCATTCCCGGGCGGCGGCCCGCCGAGCGCGGCCCCTGTACTCCGCCACATCGAGCGCCACCTGATCCGGAGCCATCCCCCTCCGCTGGAGGTCCCTGGCGTACCCGTGTACGTCCGACAACACGCGGGCCTCCAGCTCGAGGGGGATAAGCCCCGACATCACCATCGCCGTCGCGTAAGAGATGGTGCGATACCCCCGCACGATGCCAATGGCCAGCCTGCGCTCGATTCGGCGCAGCAGTGCTCGCACACCGCTACGCCCCCCGGCCAAGACATCGTACGCCCACACAGGGGCTCCGTACAGGACTAAAACCCGCACCACCACCGCGAACAGGCGACGCACCCGTCCACAGGGTCCCCCGAGATTCGGGAGAAGACGACCGAGCGCGGCGGTCGCCCTCTCCGCCCGGGGCACTAGCGACTCGATGTGGCGGCAGAAACGCCACAGGCCGTCGAGCTCGAGTCCCAGGTACCGCATCTGGAACCCGACCTCGACCGCTCCCCCCCCCACGGCGATCCAGCACTGGGGAGGCGCCGCCAGCCGGGCCCGGTGGTAAAACCACATGGCCCTGGTCTTAGCGACGGACACCTCTAGGCCCAGAGACCGGATCGCGCGTACCGCGCGCCACGCGCCGCGCTCCGCCAGGCAGACGGCCTCCTTCGTATACCTCCCGGTGGCAAGCACCAACGTGTCGTCGGCGTAACACGTTAGGCTGACACCGGGAGGCATCCCCTCCCGCAGGACGCTGTCGTACGCGAGGTTCCACAGCAACGGGCCCAACACCGAGCCCTGTGGAACCCCCCGCACGACGCTCCTGCGAATCATCCCGTACCGGCCAGGATATTCTATGCTCCTGTCGGAGAGATAGTCCCCGATCACCCTCCTAAGGTACGGAGGCACCTGGTGGAAGACCAGGGCCTCCGAAATTCTATCCCAGGGGACGGTGTTGAACGCGTTGGCGATATCCAAGGAGATCGCCAACGCAACACCGCCCCCCTCCGTACAGGCCCCCGAGAGAGCCCTCACCCGCCGAATTGCGTCGACGGTGGAGAGACCCCCCCGGAAGCCGAACTGCGCCTCGCTCAGATCGGGGACCCCTCCCCCCGACAGGTGCCGGACGAGGCGTCCAACGAGAACGCGCTCGAACAACTTCCCCGCCTCGTCCAGCAAGCAAATTGGCCGGTACCCGGAGGGCGAGTCCCGGGACTTGCCCGCCTTTGGAAGGAGGACCAGCCTGCCCGACTTCCATAGTGGGGGGAACACTCCCTCCCTCAGACAACTGTTGAACAGCCGCCTGAGTTCGGGAGCGAGCCCCCCCTCCAATGCCAAGACCAACGCGCGGCCCGACACCCCGTCAGGACCCGGGGCCTTGCGGCCCACCCGACGGGCCCTGGTCACCGCCTCCCCGAGCTCGCCGGCTGACACCTCCCACTCCGCGGACCAGGAGAGAGGCTCCTGGCCCGGATGGAGGCGGTGTCGCTGTCCCCCCTCACGCGGGAAGAGAGACGTCACCACCTCCTCGAGTAAGGGAGGGTCCATCGATTCCGTCAGTGGGGGGGCCCACGCGCGCAGCTTGCTCATTACAAGCTTATACGGGCGCCCCCACGGATCCGCGTCCACCGTGCCGACGAGCTCCGACCACGCGTCCGCCTTGGCCTTCGCGATGGCCCTCCGGAGAGTCCCGAGCGCGGCTCGGTACTCCCCGTGGAGCCTCGCCTCCTCGTCGTCGCGCCTCCTGCGCGCTCGGCCATACTGGCGCCGCGCGGCATTGCAGGCACGCCGAAGCTCTGCAATGCCCGCGGACCACCAGTATGCCGCCCTTCTATGGTCGGACCGGCTCCGGGGCACCGCGGTGTCGCACACCGCCGTCATCACCTCCCGGAGCCGCTCCGCCCCGCGCGCCGGTGCCCCCCCAGCCGGCTGGGGCCCCCCCCCACGTTACCGCGGCGACAGCGGCCCGGAACAGGTCCTCGTCCGCCCTGTTCCACGCCCATCGCGGCCGTCGGTCCACCTGGCCGTGCCGGGAATCCCGCGCGTAGAGGGCGGCGGGCCACACGTCCATGACTATGGGCGTGTGGTCAGAGGCCAGCTCTAGTTCTTCCGCCACCCTCCATCCCGACACTCGGCGCACGGCCGACGGCGTCCCCCATGTCAGATCGACAATAGAGACACCCTGCGGCCGCACGCACGTCGGCGTGGATCCCCGGTTAATCAACCGGAGATCCAGGCCGGACGCCCAGTCTAACACCTCGCTTCCCCTAGTGGTCGTCCTGGGACTCCCCCACGATACCGCGTGGGCATTGAAGTCTCCCAGGACGAGAACCGGACGGGCGCTGCACCGCGCGATGCAGCTACTCAGCCCGCCCAGGAACCCCCGAAAATGATCGAGGCCACGGTTCGGCGAGATATAAACTCCGACGACCGCGATGTCCCCCCACCGCACCGCCACGAATCCCTCGCCTCTCTCCAGAAGGGAGATCGACGGGGACCCGCGGCGGCCCTCCGCCACTATGGCGACGGAGCCGGCCTCGTCCCCCACCCAGAAGGGGTGATCGGGAACGGAGTACGGCTCCGCCGCCACTGCCAACCCAGTCCCCCGCTCGCGCACGGCCTGGACAAACAAGTCCTGGGCCGCACGCGAGTGGTTGAGGTTCGCCTGCAGAACCGGAATAGGCCTGAAAACAGCCTACCCTGACATTTGCTCTGCAGGCTCCCCCCCCTGGTGGGACTGGGCCCCCGGTGTAGTCGGCTGCTGCTGCGCGGGTGCAGCCGCCGACTTTTCCCCTCTTCCCTTCACCGCCGCGCGACCCCTCCTCGGAGCCGGGGCACACGCTTTGGCCCCGAACCTGTGGTTCGAGGGCCTCCCCAGATCCGCGCAGAGCGGGCATCTGGGGGCAGCCCCACAGGCCGAGGCGCGGTGCTCGGTCGCACCGCACCGATAGCACCTCGCGCTCCTGTCGACCGTGCTTTTACAGGTCGACCGCGTGTGCCCCGTCTCCAAGCAGCGGAAGCACTGAAGGGGTCGCTCCCTCAGTGCCTCCACCCGCGCCGAGGACCAGCCGACCAGCAGCCGGCCCCCCGCCACCACCTTCCTGACGGCCGCGAGGGGGCCCTGGGCCCAACAGGAGCCCAGCACCCGCTCAGAGGCGGACCTCCGGATCTCTCCGACCCGGAACTCGGCCTCCGAGCACCCCCCCGCAGCCGCAAGTGCCGCCGCGACCTCCCTTGCGCTAACCGAGTCGTCCAGGCCAGCGACGCGCAACTCGCCTCGCTTGACGGCCTGGACGACTTTAACCCCAGTCCCTTGTAAGGCCTCAGAGACCCTCGTGGAGAGGGCCCGTGCCTTCTCTTGGCCCTCCGGGCCCTTTACCTCCAGGAGGATCCCCCCCGTCTTGGTCCTCCTGGGGAGCACCCCCGACTCAATCCCCAGCGCCTTGAGGTCTATTGCCTCTCTGGCCCTGGCGATCACTCCCGCGTAGGTGAGCTTACAGCTCTCGGGGATCGTGATCGCCACGGCCCCGGACTTGGGGGCGCGCCCCAGGGCAACAACCCTCCCACTTGACGGCTTCGCCGTGATCGCGCCGGCCCCCTTTCGCGTGCCGACCGCCGAACCCCCGGTCGCCGTCCTCCGTTTCGCCGAAGCAGCGGCCGCCAACTCGGCGGCGAGGGCTATGGCCGCCCTCTCCTCCGCCGCTGCCCGCCTCCTCTCCGCCTTCCTCGCGGACTTCGACTTCGCCACCGACCAGGAGGCTGGGTCGACCGGCGGCGGGATGTCCACGGGTGGCACCACCCCGGCGCTGGACACCACCACCGGCCCAGTCCTCTTGGTTTCGACCACCGCCGGCGGAGAAGCCACCGGCGGGGCATCGCGCGTCCCTCCCCCCCTGCCCTGGAGAGCCGGAACCATCCCGGCCAGGATTGCCCGGAAACGATTCTCCATTCTCGTTTCCAGCTCGGCATTCCTGGCCGCCACCATCGCGTCGACGCGGAGGAGAAGGGCTTGAGGGTCCAGTACCCCCGCCCCCTCCGCCGCCCGCGTCGCCGCTTCCGCCGCCGGTCCCGTCCCCGCGGTCCCGCCTGAGGAGGCGGAGGGTACCGCCCCAGGGGCCGTCTTTCCCGCGACCGCCCGCTTCTCCGCCTCCGCGACGCGAAGCCTCGCCCGGAGGTCCTGTACCTCCTTGGCGAGGGCCTCGGTCTGTTGGCGGAGACGGGCGACCTCCTGGCTATTGCCCCACGCCGTGCCAGTGTATGCCCGCTGCACCAGCGTAGTGCAATAGGCCCTGGCCAGCGCGGAGCAATCTCTGAGCTCCTTGGCAAAATTGCCCTTGAGGCCCCTGGAGACGGTGGAGACGCCCTCCACACGTCTCATCGCGTCCTCCACCTCCTCCGCCAGCTGCGCCGTCGGCAGCTTCCCCGCGGACTCCATTAGCTCCGCGATTTTGTGGAGCTGGCCCCTCTCGGCGCGGTCGCTGAGCACCTGCTCAGCACCCGCCCCCGAGGAGCCCTCCTCAGGGGTCCCCCCGACGACCCTCCCGCTGCGCGTCTGCAGCCCCCCTCTTGCCACGGACGGCTCCAGCCGGGGCCGCTTCCCCGTCGGAGCTCCGTCCGCCCCCCGCATCTCGGCTCCCGCGCGCGACACGCCCGCGTCCGAATCTCCCGAAATCTGTGATGACGTTTCCGTCACCACAGCTTCGCTGGTAGTATTTACCTCCGAAGGGGCCCAGTGGTCCACCACCTTCGGCTCGCAGTCGTTGGATAACGACGCGCTGTGGCCTGCTCGCCCACCAACAGTCGCGCCGGTACTGGGGTATCCCTCCCCTGCACCGTAAACTAAACTCTTTTCCTTTGTGCCGTCCATGTCAATTTTGTGAAACACCCAGCCTTGCCCTGGTCCGTCACCGAAAATCCCGTCCCAACTCGGCAGTTTTCGCCCCTCCGTGCGAACCTTACCGGCAAGGGTGCCCCTACCAGGATCCGAAGATCCCGCCGGCATTGCCTCGCACATCGTCGAGGCTACTTCCTGCCGCGTACCCCCCGCTCCGTTAGCCACCCACAGTCGTGAGTGCCCAGGGACCACCGCGAGGAGGTGGAGCGTGGAGGATTTTAGGAATATGACCGCCACCACTGTGGCATACCTAGCAGTGGATCCGAGTCACCACTGCCAAGCCCATATCCCCTAGGTCCCCATCCTCTATCCTATCCTATCCTCTATCCTACCCTATCCTCTTTCCTATCATATCCTCTATCTTGTCCTATCCTCTATCCTATCCTATCCTCTATCCTATCCTATCCTCTATCCTATCCTATCCTCTATCCTATCCTATCATATCCTCTATCTTGTCCTATCCTCTATCCTATCCTATCCTCTATCCTATCCTATCCTCTATCCTATCCTATCCTCTATCCTATCATATCCTCTATTCTATCCTATCCTCTATCCTATGCTATCCTCTATCCTATCCTATCCTCTATCATATCCTATCCTCTATCCTATCATATCCTCTATCTTATCCTATCCTCTATCCAATCCTATCCTCTATCCTATCCTATCCCCTATCCTATCCTATCCTCTATAGCATCCTATCCTCTATCCTGTCCTATCCTCTATCTTGTCATATCCTCTATCCTATCCTATCCTCTATCCTATCATATCCTCTATCCTATCCTATCATATCCTCTATCTTGTCCTATCCTCTATCCTATCCTATCCTCTATCCTATCCTATCCTCTATCCTATCCTATCCTCTATCCTATCATATCCTCTATCCTATCCTATCCTCTATCCTATGCTATCCTCTATCCTAACCTATCCTCTATCATATCCTATCCTCTATCCTATCATATCCTCTATCTTATCCTATCCTCTATCCTATCCTATCCTCTATCCTATCCTATCCCCTATCCTATCCTATCCTCTATAGTATCCTATCCTCTATCATATCCTATCCTCTATCCTATCATATCCTCTATCTTATCCTATCCTCTATCCTACCCTATCCTCTATCCTATCCTATCCCCTATCCTATGCTATCCTCTATAGTATCCTATCCTCTATCCTATCCTATCCTCTATCTTGTCATATCCTCTATCCTATCCTATCCTCTATCCTATGCTATCCTCTATCCTAACCTATCCTCTATCATATCCTATCCTCTATCCTATCATATCCTCTATCTTATCCTATCCTCTATCCTATCCTATCCTCTATCCTATCCTATCCCCTATCCTATCCTATCCTCTATAGTATCCTATCCTCTATCATATCCTATCCTCTATCCTATCATATCCTCTATCTTATCCTATCCTCTATCCTACCCTATCCTCTATCCTATCCTATCCCCTATCCTATGCTATCCTCTATAGTATCCTATCCTCTATCCTATCCTATCCTCTATCTTGTCATATCCTCTATCCTATCCTATCCTCTATCCTATCATATCCTCTATCCTATCCTATCATATCCTCTATCCTATCCTATCCTCTATCCTAACCTATCCTCTATCCTATCATATCCTCTATCTTATCCTATCCTCTATCCTATCCTATCCTCTATCTTGTCCTATCCTCTATCCTATCCTATCCTCTATCCTATCCTATCCTCTAACCTATCCTATCATATCCTCTATCTTGTCCTATCCTCTATCCTATCCTATCCTCTATCCTATCCTATCCTCTATCCTATCCTATCCTATCCTCTATCCTATCCTATCCTCTATCCTATCCTATCCTCTATCCTATCCTATCCTCTATCCTATCCTATCCTCTATCCTATGCTATCCTCTATCCTATCCTATCCTCTATCCTATCCTATCCCCTATCCTATCCTATCCTCTATCGTATCCTATCCTCTATCCTATCCTATCCTCTATCCTATCCTATCCTCTATCCTATCCTATCCTCTATCCTATCATATCCTCTATCTTATCCTATCCTCTATCCTATCCTATCCTCTATCCTACCCTATCCTCTATCCTATCATATCCTCTATCTTGTCCTATCCTCTATCCTATCCTATCCTCTATCCTATCCTATCCTCTATCCTATCCTATCCTCTATCCTATCCTATCCTCTATCCTATCATATCCTCTATCTTATCCTATCCTCTATCCTATCCTATCCTCTATCCTACCCTATCCTCTTTCCTATCATATCCTCTATCTTGTCCTATCCTCTATCCTATCCTATCCTCTATCCTATCCTATCCTCTATCCTATCCTATCCTCTATCCTATCCTATCATATCCTCTATCTTGTCCTATCCTCTATCCTATCCTATCCTCTATCCTATCCTATCCTCTATCCTATCCTATCCTCTATCCTATCATATCCTCTATTCTATCCTATCCTCTATCCTATGCTATCCTCTATCCTATCCTATCCTCTATCATATCCTATCCTCTATCCTATCATATCCTCTATCTTATCCTATCCTCTATCCAATCCTATCCTCTATCCTATCCTATCCCCTATCCTATCCTATCCTCTATAGCATCCTATCCTCTATCCTGTCCTATCCTCTATCTTGTCATATCCTCTATCCTATCCTATCCTCTATCCTATCATATCCTCTATCCTATCCTATCATATCCTCTATCTTGTCCTATCCTCTATCCTATCCTATCCTCTATCCTATCCTATCCTCTATCCTATCCTATCCTCTATCCTATCATATCCTCTATCCTATCCTATCCTCTATCCTATGCTATCCTCTATCCTAACCTATCCTCTATCATATCCTATCCTCTATCCTATCATATCCTCTATCTTATCCTATCCTCTATCCTATCCTATCCTCTATCCTATCCTATCCCCTATCCTATCCTATCCTCTATAGTATCCTATCCTCTATCATATCCTATCCTCTATCCTATCATATCCTCTATCTTATCCTATCCTCTATCCTACCCTATCCTCTATCCTATCCTATCCCCTATCCTATGCTATCCTCTATAGTATCCTATCCTCTATCCTATCCTATCCTCTATCTTGTCATATCCTCTATCCTATCCTATCCTCTATCCTATGCTATCCTCTATCCTAACCTATCCTCTATCATATCCTATCCTCTATCCTATCATATCCTCTATCTTATCCTATCCTCTATCCTATCCTATCCTCTATCCTATCCTATCCCCTATCCTATCCTATCCTCTATAGTATCCTATCCTCTATCATATCCTATCCTCTATCCTATCATATCCTCTATCTTATCCTATCCTCTATCCTACCCTATCCTCTATCCTATCCTATCCCCTATCCTATGCTATCCTCTATAGTATCCTATCCTCTATCCTATCCTATCCTCTATCTTGTCATATCCTCTATCCTATCCTATCCTCTATCCTATCATATCCTCTATCCTATCCTATCATATCCTCTATCTTGTCCTATCCTCTATCCTATCCTATCCACTATCCTATGCTATCCTCTATCCTATCCTATCCTCTATCCTATCCTATCCTCTATCCTATCCTATCCTCTATCCTATCATATCCTCTATCTTATCCTATCCTCTATCCTATCCTATCCTCTATCTTGTCCTATCCTCTATCCTATCCTATCCTCTATCCTATCCTATCCTCTAACCTATCCTATCATATCCTCTATCTTGTCCTATCCTCTATCCTATCCTATCCTCTATCCTATCCTATCCTCTATCCTATCCTATCCTATTCTCTATCCTATCCTATCCTCTATCCTATCCTATCCTCTATCCTATCATATCCTCTATCCTATCCTATCCTCTATCCTATGCTATCCTGTATCCTATCCTATCCTCTATCCTATCCTATCCCCTATCCTATCCTATCCTCTATCGTATCCTATTCTCTATCCTATCCTATCCTCTATCCTATCCTCTATCCTATCCTATCCTCTATAGTATCATATCCTCTATCTTATCCTATCCTCTATCCTATCCTATCCTCTATCCTACCCTATCCTCTATCCTATCATATCCTCTATCTTGTCCTATCCTCTATCCTATCCTATCCTCTATCCTATCCTATCCTCTATCCTATCCTATCATATCCTCTATCTTGTCCTATCCTCTATCCTATCCTATCCTCTATCCTATCCTATCCTCTATCCTATCCTATCCTCTATCCTATCCTATCCTCTATCCTATCCTATCCTATCCTATCCTATATCCTATCCTATCCTCTATCCTATCCTATCCTCTATCCTATCCTATCCTCTATCCTATCATATCCTCTATCCTATCCTATCCTCTATCCTATGCTATCCTCTATCCTATCCTATCCTCTATCCTATCTTATCCTCTATCCTATCATATCCTCTATCCTATCCTATCCTCTATCCTATGCTATCCTCTATCCTATCCTATCCTCTATCATATCCTATCCTCTATCCTATCATATCCTCTATCTTATCCTATCCTCTATCCTATCCTATCCTCTATCTTATCCTATCCTCTATCCTATCATATCCTCTATCCTATCCTATCCTCTATCCTATGCTATCCTCTATCCTATCCTATCCTCTATCCTATCCTATCCCCCATCCTATCCTATCCTCTATAGTATCCTATCCTCTATCCTATCCTATCCTCTATCCTATCCTATCCTCTATCCTATCCTATCCTCTATCCTATCATATCCTCTATCTTATCCTATCCTCTATCCTATCCTATCCTCTATCTTGTCCTATCCTCTATCCTATCCTATCCTCTATCCTATCCTATCCTCTAACCTATCCTATCATATCCTGTATCTTGTCCTATCCTCTATCCTATCCTATCCTCTATCCTATCCTAACCTCTATCCTATCCTATCCTATCCTCTATGCTATCCTATCCTCTATCCTATCCTATCCTGTATCCTATCATATCCTCTATCCTATCCTATCCTCTATCCTATGCTATCGTCTATCCTATCCTATCCTCTATCTTGTCATATCCTCTATCCTATCCTATCCTCTATCCTATGCTATCCTCTATCCTAACCTATCCTCTATCATATCCTATCCTCTATCCTATCATATCCTCTATCTTATCCTATCCTCTATCCTATCCTATCCTCTATCCTATCCTATCCCCTATCCTATCCTATCCTCTATAGTATCCTATCCTCTATCATATCCTATCCTCTATCCTATCATATCCTCTATCTTATCCTATCCTCTATCCTACCCTATCCTCTATCCTATCCTATCCCCTATCCTATGCTATCCTCTATAGTATCCTATCCTCTATCCTATCCTATCCTCTATCTTGTCATATCCTCTATCCTATCCTATCCTCTATCCTATCATATCCTCTATCCTATCCTATCATATCCTCTATCTTGTCCTATCCTCTATCCTATCCTATCCTCTATCCTATGCTATCCTCTATCCTATCCTATCCTCTATCCTATCCTATCCTCTATCCTATCCTATCCTCTATCCTATCCTATCCTCTATCCTATCATATCCTCTATCTTATCCTATCCTCTATCCTATCCTATCCTCTATCTTGTCCTATCCTCTATCCTATCCTATCCTCTATCCTATCCTATCCTCTAACCTATCCTATCATATCCTCTATCTTGTCCTATCCTCTATCCTATCCTATCCTCTATCCTATCCTATCCTCTATCCTATCCTATCCTCTCTATCCTATCCTATCCTCTATCCTATCCTATCCTCTATCCTATCATATCCTCTATCCTATCCTATCCTCTATCCTATGCCTATCCTGTATCCTATCCTATCCTCTATCCTATCCTATCCCCTATCCTATCCTATCCTCTATCGTATCCTATTCTCTATCCTATCCTATCCTCTATCCTATCCTATCCTCTATCCTATCCTATCCTCTATCCTATCATATCCTCTATCTTATCCTATCCTCTATCCTATCCTATCCTCTATCCTACCCTATCCTCTATCCTATCATATCCTCTATCTGTCCTATCCTCTATCCTATCCTATCCTCTATCCTATCCTATCCTCTATCCTATCCTATCATATCCTCTATCTTGTCCTATCCTCTATCCTATCCTATCCTCTATCCTATCCTATCCTCTATCCTATCCTATCCTCTATCCTATCCTATCCTCTATCCTATCCTATCCTATCCTATCCTATATCCTATCCTATCCTCTATCCTATCCTATCCTCTATCCTATCCTATCCTCTATCCTATCATAACCTCTATCCTATCCTATCCTCTATCCTATGCTATCCTCTATCCTATCCTATCCTCTATCCTATCCTATCCTCTATCCTATCATATCCTCTATCCTATCCTATCCTCTATCCTATGCTATCCTCTATCCTATCCTATCCTCTATCATATCCTATCCTCTATCCTATCATATCCTCTATCTTATCCTATCCTCTATCCTATCCTATCCTCTATCTTATCCTATCCTCTATCCTATCAATATCCTCTATCCTATCCTATCCTCTATCCTATGCTATCCTCTATCCTATCCTATCCTCTATCCTATCCTATCCCCCATCCTATCCTATCCTCTATAGTATCCTATCCTCTATCCTATCCTATCCTCTATCCTATCCTATCCTCTATCCTATCCTATCCTCTATCCTATCATATCCTCTATCTTATCCTATCCTCTATCCTATCCTATCCTCTATCTTGTCCTATCACTCTATCCTATCCTATCCTCTATCCTATCCTATCCTCTAACCTATCCTATCATATCCTGTATCTTGTCCTATCCTCTATCCTATCCTATCCTCTATCCTATCCTAACCTCTATCCTATCCTATCCTATCCTCTATGCTATCCTATCCTCTATCCTATCCTATCCTGTATCCTATCATATCCTCTATCCTATCCTATCCTCTATCCTATGCTATCCTCTATCCTATCCTATCCTCTATCCTATCCTATCCCCTATCCTATCCTATCCTCTATCGTATCCAATCCTCTATCCTATCCTATCCTCTATCCTATCCTATCCTCTATCCTATCCTATCCTCTATCCTATCATATCCTCTATCTTATCCTATCCTCTATCCTATCCTATCCTCTATCCTACCCTATCCTCTATCCTATCATATCCTCTATCTTGTCCTATCCTCCTATCCTATCCTATCCTCTATCCTATCCTATCATATCCTCTATCTTGTCCTATCCTCTATCCTATCCTATCCTCTATCCTATCCTATCCTCTATCCTATCCTATCCTCTATCCTATCATATCCTCTATCCTATGCTATCCTCTATCCTATGCTATCCTCTATCCTATCCTATCCTCTATCATATCCTATCCTCTATCCTATCATATCCTCTATCTTATCCTATCCTCCATCCTATCCTATCCTCTATCCTATCCTATCCCCTATCCTATCCTATCCTCTATAGTATCCTATCCTCTATCCTATCCTATCCTCTATCTTGTCATATCCTCTATCCTATCCTATCCTCTATCCTATCATATCCTCTATCCTATCCTATCATATCCTCTATCTGTCCTATCCTCTATCCTATCCTATCCTCTATCCTATCCTATCCCCTATCCTATCCTATCCTCTATAGTATCCTATCCTCTATCCTATCCTATCCTCTATCTTGTCATATCCTCTATCCTATCCTATCCTCTATCCTATCATATCCTCTATCCTATCCTATCATATCCTCTATCTTGTCCTATCCTCTATCCTATCCTATCCTCTATCCTATCCTATCCTCTATCCTATCCTATCCCCATTCCTATCCTATCCTCTATAGTATCCTATCCTCCATCCTATCCTATCCTCTATCCTATCCTATCCTCTATCCTATCCTATCCCCTATCCTATCCTATCCTCTATAGTATCCTATCCTCTATCCTATCCTATCCTCTATCTTGTCATATCCTCTATCCTATCCTATCCTCTATCCTGTCATATCCTCTATCCTATCCTATCATATCCTCTATCTTGTCCTATCCTCTATCCTATCCTATCCTCTATCCTATCCTATCCTCTATCCTATCCTATCCCCCATCCTATCCTATCCTCTATAGTATCCTATCCTCTATCCTATCCTATCCTCTATCCTATCCTATCCTCTATCCTATCCTATCCTCTATCCTATCATATCCTCTATCTTATCCTATCCTCTATCCTATCCTATCCTCTATCTTGTCCTATCCTCTATCCTATCCTATCCTCTATCCTATCCTATCCTCTAACCTATCCTATCATATCCTCTATCTTGTCCTATCCTTTATCCTATCCTATCCTCTATCCTATCCTATCCTCTATCCTATCCTATCCTATCCTCTATCCTATCCTATCCTCTATCCTATCCTATCCTCTATCCTATCATATCCTCTATCCTATCCTATCCTCTATCCTATGCTATCCTCTATCCTATCCTATCCTCTATCCTATCCTATCCTCTATCCTATCCTATCCTCTATCATATCCTATCCTCTATCCTATCATATCCTCTATCTTATCCTATCCTCTATCCTATCCTATCCTCTATCCTATCCTATCCCTATCCTATCCTATCCTCTATAGTATCCTATCCTCTATCATATCCTATCCTCTATCCTATCATTTCCTCTATCTTATCCTATCCTCTATCCTACCCTATCCTCTATCCTATCCTATCCCCTATCCTATCCTATCCTCTATAGTATCCTATCCTCTATCCTATCCTATCCTCTATCTTGTCATATCCTCTATCCTATCCTATCCTCTATCCTATCATATCCTCTATCCTATCCTATCATATCCTCTATCTTGTCCTATCCTCTATCCTATCCTATCCTCTATCCTATCCTATCCTATCCTATATCCTATCCTATCCTCTATCCTATCCTATCCTCTATCCTATCCTATCCTCTATCCTATCATATCCTCTATCCTATCCTATCCTCTATCCTATGCTATCCTCTATCCTATCCTATCCTCTATCATATCCTATCCTCTATCCTATCATATCCTCTATCTTATCCTATCCTCTATCCTATCCTATCCTCTATCCTATCCTATCCCCTATCCTATCCTATCCTCTATAGTATCCTATCCTCTATCCTATCCTATCCTCTATCTTGTCATATCCTCTATCCTATCCTATCCTCTATCCTATCATATCCTCTATCCTATCCTATCCTCTATCCTATCCTATCCCCCAACCTATCCTATCCTCCTATAGGTATCCTATCCTCTATCCTATCCTATCCTCTATCCTATCCTATCCTCTATCCTATCCTATCCCCTATCCTATCCTATCCTCTATAGTATCCTATCCTCTATCCTATCCTATCCTCTATCTTGTCATATCCTCTATCCTATCCTATCCTCTATCCTATCATATCCTCTATCCTATCCTATCATATCCTCTATCTTGTCCTATCCTCTATCCTATCCTATCCTCTATCCTATCCTATCCTCTATCCTATCCTATCCCCCATCCTATCCTATCCTCTATAGTATCCTATCCTCTATCCTATCCTATCCTCTATCCTATCCTATCCTCTATCCTATCCTATCCTCTATCCTATCATATCCTCTCTCTTATCCTATCCTCTATCCTATCCTATCCTCTATCTTGTCCTATCCTCTATCCTATCCTATCCTCTATCCTATCCTATCCTCTAACCTATCCTATCATATCCTCTATCTTGTCCTATCCTTTATCCTATCCTATCCTCTATCCTATCCTATCCTCTATCCTATCCTATCCTCTATCCTATCCTATCCTATCCTCTATCCTATCCTATCCTCTATCCTATCCTATCCTCTATCCTATCATATCCTCTATCCTATCCTATCCTCTATCCTATGCTATCCTCTATAATATCCTATCCTCTATCCTATCCTATCCCCTATCCTATCCTATCCTCTATCGTATCCTATCCTCTATCCTATCCTATCCTCCATCCCTATCCTATCCTCTATCCTATCCTATCCTCTATCCTATCATATCCCTCTATCTTATCCTATCCTCTATCCTATCCTATCCTCTATCCTACCCTATCCTCTATCCTATCATATCCTCTATCTTGTCCTATCCTCTATCCTATCCTATCCTCTATCCTATCCTATCCTCTATCCTATCCTATCATAATCCTCTATCTTGTCCTATCCTCTATCCTATCCTATCCTCTATCCTATCCTATCCTCTATCCTATCCTATCCTATCCTATCCTATATCCTATCCTATCCTCTATCCCTATCCTATCCTCTATCCTATCCTATCCTCTAATCCTATCATATCCTCTATCCTATCCTATCCTCTATCCTATCCTATCCTCTATCCTATCATATCCTCTATCCTATCCTATCCTCTATCCTATGCTATCCTCTATCCTACCCTATCCTCTATCATATCCTATCCTCTAACCTATCATATCCTCTATCTTATCCTATCCTCTATCCAATCCTATCCTCTATCCTATCCTATCCCCTATCCTATCCTATCCTCTATAGTATCCTATCCTCTATCATATCCTATCCTCTATCCTATCATATCCTCTATCCTATGCTATCCTCTATCCTATCCTATCCTCTATCATATCCTATCCTCTAACCTATCATATCCTCTATCTTATCCTATCCTCTATCCTATCCTATCCTCTATCCTATCATATCCTCTATCCTATCCTACATATCCTCAATCTTGTACTATCCTCTATCCTATCCTATCCTCTATCCTATCCTATTCTATCCTATATCCTATCCTATCCTCTATCCTATCCTATCCTCTATCCTATCCTATCCTCTATCCTATCATATCCTCTATCCTATCCTATCCTCTATCCTATGCTATCCTCTATCCTATCCTATACTCTATCATATCCTATCCTCTATCCTATCATATCCTCTATCTTATCCTATCTCTATCCTATCCTATCCTCTATCCTATCCTATCCCTCTATCCTATCCTATCCTATCCTATATCTATCCTATCCTCTATCCTATCCTATCCTCTATCCTATCCTATCCTATCCCCCATCCTATCCTATCCTCTATAGTATCCTATCCTCTATCATATCCTATCCTCTATCCTATCCTATCCTCTATCCTATCCTATCCTCTATCCTATCCTATCCTCTATCCTATCCTATCCTCTATCCTATCATATC
The DNA here is from genome assembly GCF_050948215.1 of Halictus rubicundus. NCBI lineage: Eukaryota > Metazoa > Arthropoda > Insecta > Hymenoptera > Halictidae > Halictus > Halictus rubicundus. The sequence goes on along the minus strand of NW_027488731.1, from coordinate 10,659 downwards.
CTCTATCTTATCCTATCCTCTATCCTATCCTATCCTCTATCTTGTCCTATCCTCTATCCTATCCTATCCTCTATCCTATCCTATCCTCTAACCTATCCTATCATATCCTCTATCTTGTCCTATACTCTATCCTATCCTATCCTCTATCCTATCCTATCCTCTATCCTATCCTATCCTATCCTCTATCCTATCCTATCCTCTATCCTATCCTATCCTCTATCCTATCATATCCTCTATCCTATCCTATCCTCTATCATATCCTATCCTCTATCCTATCATATCCTCTATCTTATCCTATCCTCTATCCTACCCTATACTCTAGCCTATCCTATCCTCTATCCTATCCTATCCTCTATTTTACCCTATCCTCTATCCTATCCTATCCTCTATACTATCCTATCCTCTACCCTATCCTATCCTCTATCCTATCCTATCCTCTATCATATCCTATCCTCTATCCTATCATATCCTCTATCTTATCCTATCCTCTATCCTACCCTATACTCTATCCTATCCTATCCTCTATCCTATCCTATCATATCCTCTATCTTGTCCTATCCTCTATCCTGTCCTATCCTCTATCCTATCCTATCCTCTATCCTATCCTATCTTCTATCCTATCCTATCCTATCCTATCCTCTATCCTATCCTATCCTCTATCCTATCCTATCCTATCCTCTATCCTATCCTATCCTCTATCCTATCCTATCCTCTATCCTATCATATCCTCTATCCTATCCTATCCTCTATCATATCCTATCCTCTATCCTATCATATCCTCTATCTTATCCTATCCTCTATCCTATGCTATCCTCTATCCTATGCTATCCTCTATCATATCCTATCCTCTAACCTATCATATCCTCTATCTTATCCTATCCTCTATCCTATCCTATCCTCTATCCTATCCTATCCCCTATCCTATCCTATCCTCTATAGTATCCTATCCTCTATCATATCCTATCCTCTATCCTATCATATCCTCTATCTTATCCTATCCTCTATCCTACCCTATCCTCTATCCTATCCTATCCCCTATCCTATCCAATCCTCTATAGTATCCTATCCTCTATCCTATCCTATCCTCTATCTTGTCATATCCTCTATCCTATCCTATCCTCTATCCTATCATATCCTCTATCCTATCCTATCATATCCTCAATCTTGTACTATCCTCTATCCTATCCTATCCTCTATCCTATCCTATTCTATCCTATATCCTATCCTATCCTCTATCCTATCCTATCCTCTATCCTATCCTATCCTCTATCCTATCATATCCTCTATCCTATCCTATCCTCTATCCTATGCTATCATCTATCCTATCCTATCCTCTATCATATCCTATCCTCTATCCTATCATATCCTCTATCTTATCCTATCCTCTATCCTATCCTATCCTCTATCCTATCCTATCCTCTATCCTATCCTATCCTATCCTATATCCTATCCTATCCTCTATCCTATCCTATCCTCTATCCTATCCTATCCTATCCCCCATCCTATCCTATCCTCTATAGTATCCTATCCTCTATCCTATCCTATCCTCTATCCTATCCTATCCTCTATCCTATCCTATCCTCTATCCTATCCTATCCTCTATCCTATCATATCCTCTATCCTATCCTATCCTCTATCCTATCCTATCCCCTATCCTATCCTATCCTCTATCGTATCCTATCCTCTATCCTATCCTATCCTCCATCCTATCCTATCCTCTATCCTATCCTATCCTCTATCCTATCATATCCTCTATCTTATCCTATCCTCTATCCTATCCTATCCTCTATCCTACCCTATCCTCTATCCTATCATATCCTCTATCTTGTCCTATCCTCTATCCTATCCTATCCTCTATCCTATCCTATCCTCTATCCTATCCTATCCTATCCTCTATCATATCCTATCCTCTATCCTATCATATCCTCTATCTTATCCTATCCTCTATCCTATCCTATCCTCTATCCTATCCTATCCTCTATCCTATCCTATCCTCTATCATATCCTATCCTCTATCCTATCCTATCCTCTATACTATGCTATCCTCTATCCTATCCTATCCTCTATCCTATCCTATCCCCTATCCTATCCTATCCTCTATCGTATCCTATCCTCTATCCTATCCTATCTTCTATCCTATCCTATCCTCTATCCTATCCTATCCTCTATCCTATCATATCCTCTATCTTATCCTATCCTCTATGCTATCCTATCCTCTATCCTACCCTATCCTCTATCCTATCATATCCTCTATCTTGTCCTATCCTCTATCCTATCCTATCCTCTATCCTATCCTATCCTCTATCCTATCCTATCATATCCTCTATCTTGTCCTATCCTCTATCCTATCCTATCCTCTATCCTATCCTATCCTCTATCCTATCCTATCCTATCCTATCCTATATCCTATCCTATCCTCTATCCTATCCTATCCTCTATCCTATCCTATCCTCTATCCTATCATATCCTCTATCCTATCCTATCCTCTATCCTATGCTATCCTCTATCCTATCCTATCCTCTATCATATCCTATCCTCTATCCTATCATATCCCCTATCCTATCCTATCCTCTATAGTATCCTATACTCTATCATATCCTATCCTCTATCCTATCATATCCTCTATCTTATCCTATCCTCTATCCTATCCTATCCTCTATCCTATCCTATCCTCTATCCTATCCTATCCTCTATCCTATCCTATCATATCCTCTATCTTGTCCTATCCTCTATCCTATCCTATCCTCTATCCTATCCTATCCTCTATCCTATCCTATCCTATCCTATATCCTATCCTATCCTCTATCCTATACTATCCTCTATCCTATCCTATCCTCTATCCTATCCTATCGTATCCTCTATCGTATCCTATCCTCTATCCTATCCTATCCTCTATCCTATCATACTCTCTATCCTATCCTACTCTCTATCCTATCCTATCCTCTATCATATCCTATCCTCTATCCTATCATATCCTCTATCCTATCCTATCCTCTATCCTATCATATCCTCTATCCTATCCTATCCTCTATCCTATCCTATCCTCTATCCTATCCTATCATCTATCTTATCCTATCCTCTATCCTATCCAATCCTCTATCCTATCCGATCCTCTATCATATCCTATCCTCTTCCCTATAATATCATCTATAATAACATATTCTCTATCCTATCCTATCCTCATATCGTCTCCTATCCTCTATGCTATCCAATCCCCTATCCCATCCTCTATCCTATCCTATCCTCTATCCTATCCAATCCTCTATCCTATCCTATCCTCTATCCTATCATTTCCTCTATCTTATCCTATCCTCTATCGTATCCTATCCTCTATCCTATCCTATCCTCTATCCTATCACATCCTATCGTCTACCGTCTCCTATCCTGAATCCGACCCAATCCCCTATCCTCTATCCTATCCTCTATCGTATCGTATCCTCTATCCTATCCAATCCTCTATCCTATCCGATCCTCTATCCTATCCTATCCTCTATAATATCGTATCCTCTATCATATCCTATCCTCATTCCTATAATATCATCTGTCCTATCCTATCCTCTATCCTATCCAATCCCCTATCCTATCCTCTATCGTATCCTATGCTCTATCCTATCCTATCATCTATCCTATCCTATCCTCTATCATATCCTATCCTCTATCATATCCTATCCTCATTCCTATAATATCATCTATCCTATCCTATCCTCTATCATATCCTATCCTCTATCCTATCCTATCCTCTATCCTATACTATCCTATCCTCTATCCTATCCTATCCTCTATCCTATCATATCCTCTAACTTATCCTATCCTCTTTCCAATCCTATCCTCTATCCTATCCTATCCTCTATCCTATCCTATCCTCTATCCTATCCTACCCTCTATCCTATCCATTCGTATCCTCTATCGTATCCTATCCTCTATCCTATCCTATCCTCTATCATATCCTATCCTCTATCCTATCCTATCCTCTATCCTATCCTGTCCTCTATTCTATCCTACCCTCTATCTTATCCGTTCGTATCCTCTATCGTATCCTATCCTCTATCCTATCCTATCCTCTATCCTATCCTATCCTCTATCTTATCGTATCCTCTATCCTATCCTATCCTCTATCCTATCCTATCCTCTATCCTATCCTATCCTCTATCCTATCCTACCCTCTATCCTATCCTTTCGTATCCTCTATCGTATCCTATCCTCTATCCTATCCTATCCTCTATCCTATCCTATCCTCTATCTTATCCTATCCTCTATCCTATCCTATCATCTACCCTGTCCTATCCTCTATCCTCTCCTATCCTCTATCATATCCTATCCTCTATCCTATACTATCCTCTATGCTATCCAATCCCCTATTCTATCCTCTATCGTATCCTGTGCTCTACCCTATCCATTCGTATCCTCTATCGTATCCTATCCTCTATCCTATCCTATCCTCTATCCTATCCTATCCTCTATCTTATCCTATCCTCTATGCTATCCTATGCTCTATCATATCCTATCCTCTATCCTATCCTATCCTCTATCCTATCCTATCCTCTATCCTATCCTATCCTCTATCCTATCCTACCCTCTATCCTATCGATTCGTATCCTCTATCGTATCCTATCCTCTATCCTGTCCTATCCTCTATCCTATCCTATCCTCTATGTTATCCTATCCTCTATCCTATCCTATATACTATCCTATCCTCTATCCTATCCTATCCTCTGTCCTATCCTATCCTCGATCCTATCCTATCTTCTATCCTATCCTATGGTCTATCCTATCATATCCTCTATCTTATAATATCCTCTATCCTATCCTATCCTCTATCCTATCCTATCCTCTATCCTATCCTACCCTCTATCATATCCTGTCCTCTATCCTATCCTATCCTCTATCCTATCCTACCCACTATCCTATCCTATCCTATCCTCTATCGTATCCTATCCTCTATCATATCCCATCCTCTATCCTATCCTATCCTCTATCCTATCCTATCCTCTATCCTATCATATCCTCTATCTTATCCTATCCTCTATCCTATCCTATCATCTATCCTATCCTATCCTCTATCCTATCCTATCCTCTATCCTATCCTACTCTCTATCCTATCCTATCCTCTATCATATCCTATCCTCTATCCTATCCTATCCTCTATCCTATCCTATCCTCTATCCTATCCTATCATATCCTCTATCTTGTCCTATCCTCTATCCTATCCTATCCTCTATCCTATCCTATCCTCTATCCTATCCTATCCTATCCTATATCCTATCCTATCCTCTATCCTATACTATCCTCTATCCTATCCTATCCTCTATCCTATCCTATCGTATCCTCTATCGTATCCTATCCTCTATCCTATCCTATCCTCTATCCTATCCTACTCTCTATCCTATCCTACTCTCTATCCTATCCTATCCTCTATCATATCCTATCCTCTATCCTATCATATCCTCTATCCTATCCCATCCTCTATCCTATCATATCCTCTATCCTATCCTATCCTCTATCCTATCCTATCCTCTATCCTATCCTATCATCTATCTTATCCTATCCTCTATCCTATCCAATCCTCTATCCTATCCGATCCTCTATCATATCCTATCCTCTTCCCTATAATATCATCTATAATAACATATTCTCTATCCTATCCTATCCTCATATCGTCTCCTATCCTCTATGCTATCCAATCCCCTATCCCATCCTCTATCCTATCCTATCCTCTATCCTATCCAATCCTCTATCCTATCCTATCCTCTATCCTATCATTTCCTCTATCTTATCCTATCCTCTATCGTATCCTATCCTCTATCCTATCCTATCCTCTATCCTATCACATCCTATCGTCTACCGTCTCCTATCCTGAATCCGACCCAATCCCCTATCCTCTATCCTATCCTCTATCGTATCGTATCCTCTATCCTATCCAATCCTCTATCCTATCCGATCCTCTATCCTATCCTATCCTCTATAATATCGTATCCTCTATCATATCCTATCCTCATTCCTATAATATCATCTGTCCTATCCTATCCTCTATCCTATCCTATCCTCTATCATATCCTATCCTCTATCCTATACTATCCTATCCTCTATCCTATCCTATCCTCTATCCTATCATATCCTCTAACTTATCCTATCCTCTTTCCTATCCTATCCTCTATCCTATCCTATCCTCTATCCTATCCTATCCTCTATCCTATCCTACCCTCTATCCTATCCATTCGTATCCTCTATCGTATCCTATCCTCTATCCTATCCTATCCTCTATCCTATCCTATCCTCTATCATATATTATCCTCTATCCTATCCTATCCTCTATCCTATCCTATCCTCTATCCTATCCTATCCTCTATCATATCCTATCCTCTATCCTATCCTATCCTCTATCCTATCCTGTCCTCTATTCTATCCTACCCTCTATCTTATCCGTTCGTATCCTCTATCGTATCCTATCCTCTATCCTATCCTATCCTCTATCTTATCGTATCCTCTATCCTATCCTATCCTCTATCCTATCCTATCCTCTATCCTATCCTATCCTCTATCCTATCCTACCCTCTATCCTATCCTTTCGTATCCTCTATCGTATCCTATCCTCTATCCTATCCTATCCTCTATCCTATCCTATCCTCTATCTTATCCTATCCTCTATCCTATCCTATCCTCTATCCTATCCTATCCTCTATCCTATCCTATCCTCTATCCTATCCTATCCTCTATCCTATCCTATCCTATCCTGTATCCTATCCTATCCTCTATCCTATCCTATCCTCTATCCTATTCTATCCTCTATCCTATCCAATACCCTATCCTATCCTCTATCCCATCCTATACTTAATCCTATCCTATACTGTATTATATCCTATCCTCTTTCCTATCCTCTATCATATCGTATCCTCTATCCTATCCTATCCTCTATCCTATCCAATCCTCTATCCTATCCTATCCCATATCCTATCCTATCCTCTATCCTATCCTATCCTCTATCCTATCCTATCCTCTATCCTATCCTATCCTCTATCCTATCCTATCCTCTATCCTATCCTATCCTCTATCCTATCCTATCGTATCCTCTATCGTATCCTATCCTCTATCCTATCCTATCCTCTATCCTATCATACTCTCTATCCTATCCTATCCTCTATCATATCCTATCCTCTACCCTATCCTATCCTCTATCCTATCCTATCCTCTATCCTATCCTATCGTATCCTCTATCGTATCCTATCCTCTATCCTATCCTATCCTCTATCCTATCCTACTCTCTATCCTATCCTACTCTCTATCCTATCCTATCCTCTATCATATCCTATCCTCTATCCTATCCTATCCTCTATCCTATCCAATCCTCTATCCTATCCTATCCTCTATCCTATCCTATCGTATCCTCTATCGTATCCTATCCTCTATCCTATCCTATCCTCTATCCTATCCTACTCTCTATCCTATCCTACTCTCTATCCTATCCTATCCTCTATCATATCCTATCCTCTATCCTATCCTATCCTCTATCCTATCCTATCCTCTATCCTATCCTATCCTCTATCCTATCCTATCGTATCCTCTATCGTATCCTATCCTCTATCCTATCCTATCCTCTATCCTATCCTACTCTCTATACTATCCTACTCTCTATCCTATCCTATCCTCTATCATATCCTATCCTCTATCCTATCCTATCCTCTATCCTTTCCTACTCTCTATCCTATCCTACTCTCTATCCTATCCTATCCTCTATCATATCCTATCCTCTATCCTATCCTATCCTCTATCCTATCCTATCATATCCTCTATCTTGTCCTATCCTCTATCCTATCCTATCCTCTATCCTATCCTATCCTCTATCCTATCCTATCCTATCCTATATCCTATCCTATCCTCTATCCTATCCTATCCTCTATCCTATCCTATCCTCTATCCTATCATATCCTCTATCCTATCCTATCCTCTATCCTATCCTATCCTCTATCCTATCCTATCCTCTATCCTATCCTATCCTCTATCCTATCCTATCCTGTATCCTATCCTATCCTCTATCCTATCCTATCCTCTATCCTATTCTATCCTCTATCCTATCCAATACCCTATCCTATCCTCTATCCCATCCTATACTTAATCCTATCCTATACTGTATTATATCCTATCCTCTTTCCTATCCTCTATCATATCGTATCCTCTATCCTATCCTATCCTCTATCCTATCCAATCCTCTATCCTATCCTATCCCATATCCTATCCTATCCTCTATCCTATCCTATCCTCTATCCTATCCTATCGTATCCTCTATCGTATCCTATCCTCTATCCTATCCTTTCCTCTATCCTATCATACTCTCTATCCTATCCTATCCTCTATCATATCCTATCCTCTACCCTATCCTATCCTCTATCCTATCCTATCCTCTATTCTATCCTATCCTCTATCCTATCCTATCATCTATCCTATCCTATCCTCTATCCTATCCTACTCTCTATCCTATCCTATCCTCTATCATATCCTATCCTCTATCCTATCCTATCCTCTATCCTATCCTATCCTCTATCCTATCCTATCATATCCTCTATCTTGTCCTATCCTCTATCCTATCCTATCCTCTATCCTATCCTATCCTCTATCCTATCCTATCCTATCCTATATCCTATCCTATCCTCTATCCTATACTATCCTCTATCCTATCCTATCCTCTATCCTATCCTATCGTATCCTCTATCGTATCCTATCCTCTATCCTATCCTATCCTCTATCCTATCATACTCTCTATCCTATCCTACTCTCTATCCTATCCTATCCTCTATCATATCCTATCCTCTATCCTATCATATCCTCTATCCTATCCTATCCTCTATCCTATCATATCCTCTATCCTATCCTATCCTCTATCCTATCCTATCCTCTATCCTATCCTATCATCTATCTTATCCTATCCTCTATCCTATCCAATCCTCTATCCTATCCGATCCTCTATCATATCCTATCCTCTTCCCTATAATATCATCTATAATAACATATTCTCTATCCTATCCTATCCTCATATCGTCTCCTATCCTCTATGCTATCCAATCCCCTATCCCATCCTCTATCCTATCCTATCCTCTATCCTATCCAATCCTCTATCCTATCCTATCCTCTATCCTATCATTTCCTCTATCTTATCCTATCCTCTATCGTATCCTATCCTCTATCCTATCACATCCTATCGTCTACCGTCTCCTATCCTGAATCCGACCCAATCCCCTATCCTCTATCCTATCCTCTATCGTATCGTATCCTCTATCCTATCCAATCCTCTATCCTATCCGATCCTCTATCCTATCCTATCCTCTATAATATCGTATCCTCTATCATATCCTATCCTCATTCCTATAATATCATCTGTCCTATCCTATCCTCTATCCTATCCAATCCCCTATCCTATCCTCTATCGTATCCTATGCTCTATCCTATCCTATCATCTATCCTATCCTATCCTCTATCATATCCTATCCTCTATCATATCCTATCCTCATTCCTATAATATCATCTATCCTATCCTATCCTCTATCATATCCTATCCTCTATCCTATCCTATCCTCTATCCTATACTATCCTATCCTCTATCCTATCCTATCCTCTATCCTATCATATCCTCTAACTTATCCTATCCTCTTTCCAATCCTATCCTCTATCCTATCCTATCCTCTATCCTATCCTATCCTCTATCCTATCCTACCCTCTATCCTATCCATTCGTATCCTCTATCGTATCCTATCCTCTATGCTATCCTATGCTCTATCATATCCTATCCTCTATCCTATCCTATCCTCTATCCTATCCTATCCTCTATCCTATCCTATCCTCTATCCTATCCTACCCTCTATCCTATCGATTCGTATCCTCTATCGTATCCTATCCTCTATCCTGTCCTATCCTCTATCCTATCCTATCCTCTATGTTATCCTATCCTCTATCCTATCCTATATACTATCCAATCCTCTATCCTATCCGATCCTCTATCATATCCTATCCTCTTTCCTATCCTCTATCCTATCCTATCCTATCCTATCCTCTACCATCTCCTATCCTGTATCCGATCCAATCCCCTATCGTCTACCGTATCATATTCTCTATCCTATCCTCTATAGTATCGTATTATCTATCCAATCCAATCCTCTATCCCATCCTTGCCACTATCTTATACTATCCTCTATAATATCCTATTTTCTATAAGATCGTAACCTCTATCCTATACTGTCCTCTATCCTATCCTATCCTCTATCCTATCCTATACTCTATCCTATCCTATCGTATCCTCTATCGTATCCTATCCTCTATGCTATCCTATCCTCTATCCTATCCTATCCCCTATCCTATCCTCTATCCTATCCTATCCTCTATCCTATCCTATCCTCTATCATATCCTATCCTCTATCCTATCCAATCCTCTATCTTATCCTATCCTCCATTCTATCCTATCGTATCCTCTATCCTATCCTATCGTATCCTCTATCCTATCCTATCCTCTATCCTATCCTATCCTCTATCCTATCCTAACCTCTATCCTATCATATCCTCTAACTTATCCTATTCTCTATCCTATCCTATCCTCTATCCTATCATATCCTCTATCCTATCCTACCCTCTATCCTATACTTACGTATCCTCTATCGTATCCTATCCTCTATCCTA